>NC_056706.1:16069591-16139729 GCF_018831695.1 Puntigrus tetrazona | reverse complement strand
CTTGACATTTTCTTTTACATCATTGCAAATATTTTTAAAGTTTAGTATGTTTCAGTTGTATCTCTATTTATTTTATTTAATTTTTCACCTTGCAGCCAGAAGCTGGACATTAAGCCATTTTGATATTGAGATATTATATCATGTTTAATGAGATATTATATCATCTCATTGATATAAGCTGCAGATTTAAATTTGTTTGTTTTGTTTGTGAGAGGACTCTTTATTACTAACATTAATTTATTTGAAAAAAACTTTAACTTCAAGCAAAATTAGTAGTATTTTATTGTAGTTAATATGAATAGTGGTCTCTGCAGGCCATCTAACATCCAATTCAGTATCTTCTTTGGGACCTTGAGAATTGGAGTCTGTGTCCGAAGAGGTCCAGGGCAGTCTGGTAGCAATGGTGCAGAGGCCTTACAGCTACTGGAGACATGAACAAGGTGAATACAGCATGTTTTAAAAGCATTTCTGTACCTGCAGCACACCTAAATATTTTACAGTTAGAGAGTGGTGTAAGCTTAGGTATTACTCCTGGGTTTTTCTTTATGCTTAGCCACTACACAGGATCAATTTGGATGATAAGCTTACGCAGGATTTGAGGTCGGGGACATGATGGGACTGACGGATGACAGGGACATTTCAGAAGCGATCCAGTGAGACTTAGGCACCGGCGTCCTTGGCAGTGACTTTGATCCCAACATGGATGAAGACGGCTGCAGGAGATAGCAGATGCGATTGTATTTCTGCAAATCTTGCCCAGTCATAATGCTATGCATTTTTTGTAATTAATGCCCGTTTTTCGTGAAGGTTACATAATCTTAGTAAATTTCCAGTTGCACAGTGACATAAACTACTTTTAAATTTTAAAATTTTTGACAGTTTTATCATTTAGCAAATTATATATCTATGTAAATCATGACATTGAGATAAGGTTCATTTTGGCATAGTGTTCAGCAAATCATTACTGCCACCCGTGTGGTTAGCTGAAAGCGTTGCATTTCTCAAAATCCATAGCCATTGTAATTAATATTTGCATGCCATTTGCCATTAAGCAACATGAGTTAGTAAAAAAAAAGAAAAGAAAAAAAAGTTAAATAATAATAAAAAATTATATATATATATATATATATATATATATATATATATATGTATATATATATATATGTATATATATATATATATATATATATATATATATATATATATATATTAACAGCTCTGTATCCCAGGAATCAATTGTTGAGTTAAATAGTATAATTTTAAATGAGTACCAGTTTGCCTTTAGTTTATCTTTTCCTCAATCAAAACTATAGCATTAGGTTTTACTGACTTAAAAATATCAGCAGTGTGTATTATTTCTGTACAGGACAGAGTGATGTGCAGAAAAACCTAAAAAACTTCTCATTTAATCTCACCACATTCCATCTTTCTCTCTCCATCTCTTTCTCTTCCTCTGTCTTTCTCAGTCAGTCTCGCATCCTCCCTCCACTCTTCTTTTCACTCCGTTCCTCGTCTTTCCGCTTCTCTCTCTCTTTCTCGCCTCCCTCTCTCTGACATTCACACAGTCCCTGCAGTCTTATTGACCTTGGTTCCTTCTCATTTGCATCCTCCATTTTTCATTCCTCGGAATATGGCGTTGAGGACTTTTCCATCATTAAGTGAATTTACAGCGATTTCATATGTGTTTTCTCCGAGGGATTGGGTTATGAGATATACACATTAAATATCTGATTAATACCTCATTATCCCAATTGATAAGATTACCATGATAATGAGGCAGAAATTCTAATTGTTTCACTACTGCGGGTGCCACTCATTTAATCATGCACCTGAAAGACGGTATGGCCCAGAGCCCCCTGCCTCACTCACTGTAAACAGGGCCAGCGGGGAAAGCTCTCCTGCAGGCCCACCAAACCTGCCCTTGTGTGCAAGCATCGTATGCGTATGTGGGGAGATGACCTGTGGAGAGCTTCATCACGGAGCGCTCATGATCTCCGCTTCCGTCCGACCATCAGCCGCCCCGCACTCTCTTGCAAACAGCCCCCTTCTCATCGCCATGCTGGCTGTTTCTCCCTCCCCTCCCTTTCCGGCGCTCCATCTCCATTCTTCTGCCTTGTTAGGCGTTAGCTCTCTGCTTAGGAGTGTTTCAGAGAGGAGGCGCTGTGTGGATGCTGGTTGAGAGAATAATGAGGTTATGAGTGATGCTCTGCTCGATCCACACCTCAAAGTCACAACCCTGATGATACCGTGTATGCGTGTCTGCGCCTGTGTGTGAGGAGGAGGCCGCAATTAACCTTTGGCCATCTCTGTCGAGTCCGCCTACCTGCTGCTTTAGATCACAGGCGCCTCATGCCCATGTGCTTCTTATGTGTGTGTTCTCCTTTAGGGGCTGCGGCGGAGAAGCGCCTTGTAGGCAGCATGCTGTGTCTGCCAGTACTGCTGGACCCATACGGGTCTACCATCTCCGAGAGACGACGAGTGAGGCGTGGAGCGTTGAGGTTCTGCCGAGTGACTGGTGAGAAATGAACCCATACAAGGATGATAGTTCAGTTTAGAGTGTTATTGTTCAGCTTTGGCTTTACTGAATAGAGTCATGGAGCTCTTTTATTAAATGTAGCTCTGTTCTGGCTGCTGGGAAATATGCTAAAATATGCAGTTTAATATTTTACATGTACTTTACATGTCTATAAGATGATAGTTTAAAGTAGAGGGTTTTCCCAGTTATACTGTGATCTAAAGTGTCCCTTGAGAACCTGCCAACAAACCTGTCAATTAATTTTTATAGGATTTTCACGAACACAAATGACCAATTTTGAATCATTTGAATGACTTAATTTTATCTTTTAATTGTAACATATATTTTTTAAATTATAATATTATATAAAAGTATTTTCTTTTTGTTCTTATTCATGTTTTCCTATCAAAAAGGAAAAAATATGATTCAAGTGCAAAAAAATGAAAGAAAACATTATTTGTATTAAAGCATAGGATCTGTGCTTTGGGACTTAAAGTGTCAATGCTGCCTTAATAATAATAATAATAATAATAATAATAATAATGTTACTTATAATGTTAAAAATAAAAGATATTAATATTATTATTTCTAAACAACGCAGCTTGATTATTAGGATACTACTCTACACTGCTCAAAACTTGCTTTTCTGTAGTCAGCAGCAAATCCTTTAAATATGAAAACACAGGTACTTACAGGAGTCAGAAGCACCAGACTGCCTTTGCAAAGTTGGAATTGCCAACTTTATATCCTCTGTGCACAGCCAGCATAGGCTGCTCTCCAGGTTCAGAATCAGTCCTCTGTAAATGCGCTGAACACACTCCTAATATATGTGTTGAACTGTTCTCAAACAGTGTTGTAAAAACTTAACTGCTTATCTCTAGTTCTAGTGTCCTCTTTTGGAAGCACAAAGAAAGTAGTTTCACTTTCACAACAAAACACTACAGGGTACTTGTTGCTGTTGTATCAGGAATTTTAAAGATTTAAATACTATTGTTAATATCCATTACTGAAATTTGGTTGTTGTGACAACCCCTAATGGTAAACAGGGCTGATTATGTTATGAATCATGCAATTGTGAGTAAGAAAACAATGTAAAACCACACTGTGCCAGTAGCAGGCATACGGCAGGCTGTGTGTGGTCTTGTCTCCCTGCCCGATTTGCATCACAAACACTAGAAAGAGAGAATGAGTGATTGTTTTTTCTTTGCTGGGGTTTGCTTCAGTTGTAGGCAGTGGAAAAGTAGACTCCAAAGACCAATTGAGACTTACATTATTACAAATGAGCACGTAAATGAGAGCCCTCCACGGGGATGCCCTGGGTGTCTTTATGTGTGTGTGGATACGCTGTTTTCTGCAGTTAATGATTCTGTGTTGCAGAAGCAGCAGACCTGAAGCAGGAGGAACGATTGCAGGAGCTGGAGAGCTGCTCGGGTGTGGGTAGCACTTCAGATGACACTGAGGTCAGAGAGGTCAGCTCCCGACCCAGCACCCCGGGACTCAGTGTCGTTTCAGGTACACATACACAAAAACTTGTCTAAATGCCCTCAAATGAGCAATCGTTGTCAGTCTGGAATCGCTCTGTATTCATCTTGCAGAATCCCACAATCCAAAGGTTTGAACATCTTGCATGTCACATTTGAATGTTATCCTCTGCCTCGCCGAGTTCTTTATTCAGCGACTCTTCTTCCCTGACATGCTGATGAAGACGAATAGCCATGTAACACAACGGCAAACTCCTTGTGGGGAGTTTTCCCTGAGGACTTTGGCAGATGGATCGCCTTTCCCTTCCTCCTTCCTTCATTTTTGCCGTTTCCATCTCTCGTTCACCTACTCTGAATCTCCCTGGGGATCCTCCTGCCCTCTTTGTGTGCTCAAGGGAGCATTGGCATGGTTTCTTCACTTCCACGAAGAGCTTGAAATGAGATTGGCTGTTCAACGTGGCCACCACTCCATCACTTACAAGCTGTACTTTTGCTTACTCTCAGAACTATTCTGTAGATCTGAGAGATATATACTGTCCGAACCCTAGGCTTGTTTTGCTAAGGCAGCAGAATAGAGTGAAAAATGTTTTCTTCTTTGAGGTATAGTTGAAGGTTCTGCTGATTTGTTACATATTGTTTGTGCAGGCATCAGTGCCACGTCAGAGGACATCCCCAATAAGATTGAAGACCTACGCTCAGAGTGCAGCTCAGATTTTGTGGGCAAAGACTCTGTGACCAGTCAGATGGAGAGGACTCTGCTCATGGTACAAGCACACAGTCATGTTACTGATTGACCACATGCACACACATACTCACTCATTAATTAAAGATGCACCAAGGAAACTTCACTCCTTAAGATATGATATACAAGCTGTTTTATGATTTGTAACACCAGTAGAGTCTCATTTCGGCTGCCAAGATCTCTACATTTGGTTGGTTAGCTGTTATTCCGTGCTGGTATATAATTCAACTTCAGTGATCCGTAATTCAGACAACATTTGAAATAATGTGATTATTAGTATTTTCTTGGTATGTATACGTGTGTGTGTGTGTGTAAGTATATGACATTTATGTATACTTTTACATTACTTTTCTCAAGTTTGGGTATTAAGTATTTGAAATATTTTTGTATTCAGCAAGGATATATTAATTTAAAAAGTGAATAGTGAAGTGAAAAAAAGTAAAAAGTGAAGTCTTTTATAATGTTCCAGAAGATTTCTGTTTCATATAAATGCAGTTTACACTGAAGGCTGAAGTAATGGCTCTTGAATATTCAGCTGTGCTATCACAGGAATAAATGGCATTTTAAAATATATTAAAAGATAAGATGGCTATTTTATATTGTAAAAAATATTTTACAGTATTACAGTATTTTGAACAAATAAATGCAGCCTTGGTGAGCATTAAAGATTTTTTTTCAAAAAACATTAAAAATGGTTAATGTTATTGGCTACAACATTTGTTTAACTGCTGGCTTTTGGATTTTAATATCAGTGTATCCGCTTGTGTTGCAGACCAGTTGATGGAAAATGGGCAGCAGAGAGCATAATGCTGATATATCAGTTGTTTAATGATGGTGATATTTATCAGTGAAACACACATGAACATGTGATAACTTTTTGCATCTTTAAGTTTAAATTAAGTTTTGTAAGCACATCTACATAGGAGTATGTTAGACTTTTTTTAATCTTCAAACATGTTTTATTCACTATTAAATCCTGGACAGTTGTTGAATGTTTCTTGGGATTTCTGCCGTGAGATTAACATGTCCTTTGTCACTCATTTACTTCATCACTTTACGCACCTCCTCTTTTTCCACCTCTCTAGGAGCTCACAGTCTATCCTGTGCACCCTCTCAAGCAGATTCACTGCTGGCCATGTTCGATCCCCTCTCCTCCGGAGAAGGTAATGTCACTTCCCAGCATGCACTGCTGTTGAATGCAGTACTTACACATGTAAGAGCTAGAAAGGAGTACCATTAATGTGCCTAATGACAAGAGCCCACTAAACAGCGTGTGTGCTCTGAAATAAAGCAAGTGCTTGCCAGACATCTATCCTATTATGGCCCATTCTTGTAGAATAGGTGGTTTTATTATGCTGGTGTTTAAAGGCTAAATTTGATTTGTGCCTGTCTAAGCCTGCAAATATACAATGGAAAGTTGCATAAATGTGTTGGAGAGACATTGTGAAAATACGTGTGTGGGGCAAGGTGAGGGGATGACAGGTTGCTAGACCTCACTGCAGGCGTTTTGGCTCAGCGGCCTGTCCCTACTGAGCTAGTGGCACAGGGCTGGCATTGGAAGGCACACAGCAGAGATGCTGTACCCTTGGAACAGGTGGCCTACTTTCACCTGAGGTCTGTCTGACTCTGACAGCTCTCTCAAGCTCTCTCTCTCTCACACACACTCACTCTCACACACACACACACACACACTCTCACACACTCCTGCTGATGGTGTGCGTGCTACCTTTTTATGAGCGCCAGCTGAACAGAAGTCATGTCACGACCCTGGCTCTAGTTTTGTTTGTCAAGAACTGGAGGTTCGTTGCAAATATCAATATGCAAAAACATATTTTTCACAGTTATAGAGTTTAGCCTGCGGTGTGCTTTAAATGCAAGCGTGAAGGCCCCCTAAATTTGGGTCAAATGTCTTTTGCAGGTTCGTCCACTGGCACCATCGTGCGGCCCAAGGTACACTATCCCGACCCCTCACCCTCCCCTGACCCGCCCATCCCAGAGGCCAGCATAACGGGCCACCAAGAGCCTCGTCCACCCCTCTTCGCCTCTCACCTGGCGCAGAGTGACCTGGAGCATCCCAAGCAGAGGCACTCTTACCCTGAAAGGCTGGTCAGGAGCCGCCAGCACAGATGTGGTGTCCGCTGGCCGCAGACCCAACAGTGATCCTGGACTGAACCGCCAGGGACCATGATGGAGGAGAGAGATCCAGCTGGGGCTTATTCCACAGGACCCACCTCCTCTCCCAGCAAGGATTCACTCAAAGGAGAGGTGAGAAAGGATTTATCACTTTTGTCTAATCAAGTGTTATTTATCTAGACTTAAATGTAATTTATTTCTGTGACGAAAGCTAAATTTGCACATGAAAAGTGTCACATGGTCCTTCAGAAATCATTCTAATATGCTGATTTTATTATTAGCAGTATTAAAGAGTTGTGCCACTTAATATTTATCTGGAAACAACAAATTAATGTATATATATATTTAATAATAATTTTTCATGAATTTAAATTTAAAAGAACTAAATATTTTAGAATTTGATATTTTTATAATCGTATACATCCTTTGCTATTACTTTTGCTCAGTTTTTTCTTTCTCTTCATTCATTCAAAATTATTAATTATTAAATCGTTAGAAAAACAATCTTTCACTATGTAAAATATATATTTCTGGAGGGAAAAAGTAAAATTGAAACGTAATAATAAAAAAAAAACTTTTATTTAATTTTTTTTTTCATTTATGGTTCAAGTTAATTGAGGTCAAGTACATGCAAGTAAGATTCAAATGTTTGGGTGAACTGCTTCTTTAAATGATGATGGTTTTGTATGCGTTTAGTCTGAGGACAGGAAGGACAGTGATGATGAGAAGTCTGATAGGAACAGACCCTGGTGGAAGAAGCGTTTTGTTCCTGCCATTCCTAAAGGTGAGGAACCCAACACTTACTCCCTGACTGTTTTGTAATAAGTACATGTCTGCCTTTTATCCTATGGATGGTGGTCAATGGCTAGAAAATATGGAAATAGTTAGCATAGATGAATGCGTCAATGGGAGAAAAGTGCTGATAATATTGGCTTTGATTTTTGGTCCAAATGGAATGATGGCAATAAAATTTTAAACTTTAATATTAAGCTAATACTGATATATCCACTGCTCTAATGTTTGTGCTTACAACTAAGACTTCTTTAAATGTGCAAAGCTTTAAATGTGTACTCAGATTATTGCATTTGTGAATGTGAGTCTGTGTTTCTAATTGGAGAAGAAATTGGATAAGAAAATATTCATTTTAAAAATTAATTGTTCTCGGCTGTTCTTCTCTTTTAGATGTTTGACTTTTAAACACAAAAGCTGTGTTTTGCATGAACTTGTCTTGTATGTTAAATGTTTCAGGGAGAAGCGTATATATTCTATTTAATACATATTTTCAATATACATTGGTGAATATAAAGTTCAAAAGAACAGCTGTTATTATAAAAAACCCATAAATGTCTTATGTCACTTTTGATCAATTTAATTAAAAAAACAAAACAAAACATTTTTTAGATAGTCAAACTTCAAAATGCAACTTGATTCGGTCTAACTTTTTTAGGTCATTAGCAATTAGCATTTAGCATGGCTTGGGTTTGTGTTTGTGAAGCCCAACCCTGTCTGTTGCTGTCTGTGTTCCTCACACAGTGCTCTATTGGACTGCAGAGGTGAACTCCCAGGTAACCCGCTCTTCAAGCTCTCTCCCACTCAGTCCTAGTGCTGTACACTAGCAGCCCAAATATTTGCTAGCTCCTGTAGACTCCTCCTCGCCACTGCGTGACGGCTCGAGCTGTGACATGACACAGTCAAGCTTCATCTTGTCCTTCATGCAGCCATCTTGGTTTTTTCATAATTTATTTTGCAGTGGTTAAACTCTCTAAATAAGGATTTTGCTTAAATATGCACTTGGAAAAAGATGCATAATATTCCCCAGAGATGTAAACCTACTTTGGTATCAAGTGAAAACTAAAATAAATAATAATTTAGAAAGACTGTTAACAAGCATGTAAGTTTTTGTTGTGGAATCAGATTTGATGTTTAGAGGCAAGATATTTTACTTTTTTTTTTTTTTTTTTTTTTTTTTTGCAACTATAGACAGTCTGATATTGATATCAGAACATCAGTTTCCATATACCATTCATATTAAGACAATCTCATCAGTTTTTCTTTGACGGCCTTTACACGTGCATACAACTGGCCCACATCTGTGTGTTTGCACTTAAGTAGTGACATGCTTCCTGTCTTAGTTCCCATTACTGAATATTTAGTAGTGGCTCAACAGAATTCAAAGCATGTTCGTCCATTTGGTACATTGGACCAGGGAGGATCTGTGTCTTGAGGTTTGCTGCCTTGTAGGAGTATGGATGCAGCGTTGAGTTAATTTTTTTTTTTTTTTTTTTTTTTGTGAGGAAAAACTGTTCTTGGTCATTTTTGCAGTGCGATTGGGGGGCTGCAAAGCGGGACAAGCCGGAAAAAGATGAGCAAGGAGCAGAGAGGGTACCGCAAGGTATGCTTTCATTTAACTCTTAATAAACACTCATTGCAGCTGTTGTCCAAGCTGATCATATGTGAATGCATCTCAGGTATACCAGATGAGCCTTCAGCTTTCAGGCAGAGCTCTAAGACCCAGTCAGCAGAGGCAATAATGGACAAGTACAAGTACATCATGGAGAAACGACCCACTCACAGTGATGGGGCAGTTGCTGGGAGTTATGTTGGACAAGGTTTGTCATACGATGTTCATACATTATAAAGAAACTGTAGAAACGCTCTCTTCCTTCAGTAGTGTGCAGTAAATAACTAAAGGATGATGCTTCTAACATTTCATAGTAGTCTGGGACAGACACTGTAGCTTCTGCTGTTCATTTTAGTGAATTGGTTTGCGTATGTTGTTCATGTAAATATATCAAGCAGGAATTACATATGATGTCACAGAAAACTAATTATTTTGTTAAATTCTATCACAAATAATAATTTATAGTTTATGTAGTACACATCCACACATACACAAACAAGTTGTTGCTTTTTTAAAAGTTCTATTTTATATACAAGTTCAATTTTATTAAATATAATATATTTATAATGTATAATGTATTTATAATGTATAATGTAATACATTTTAATGTATTTATTTATTAATCTAAATCTATCTCTGGCATTAAACAGCCTATGAAGCTAATTTGGCATTTTTTTGTATTAAAATATATTAGGCTTAAATATATTTGGCTGTTATATGAAATGAAACACAAAAACAAAATGGCTTTTGTTGGCATCGTATATTGTTTGGAACAGGACTGGAAATAGTTTTTAAAATAACTACTCCAACACTGCTTACGCTGCTTTTTCTTATGTTTGACAAACTTTATCAATTTGTCATCTGGTGTCTTGTAACTGTTCTGTTGTGTTTTGCAGAGCCTTGTAGAGAAGGGGACAGTGAGCACGACTCCCTAAAGATGAAGCTCTGCAGAACATCTCTGCAGATGACCTTCCAGACTCTGCCAGTCAGACAGCGCCCCTCAGGACAAGACTTTCTCCTTCAGGTCTCTCAGACAAACTAACTCTCGCACTTTGTTCTCTTGAAAGTAAAATCAGTACATTCTGAGTCTCGGAAAACAAAATAGCAATGAAAATTTAACAGAATCAGAACGAGGAATGAATTTTGATCCTGTCTTTTGCATCTCTGCAGCGATATCAAGAAAAAGCTTACGCCTGGCGCTGTGCTCTGCAGATTCAGTTGTATTTCCCATCATTCCAGCAGCAACAACACGTAATGGTCTCCCGGACCATGCAGATCCTGAAAGGTTACTTATCTATTGTCTTTACTTGCCTCATTCTATACTTCTTACAAAGCTGTAACTGCTGTAAAAATATTCAGTTATGACTTCATTTATTAGTGTTGTTCATAATAATCTCATTATTAATTTTTTTTTTATTTTCTAAACTATTATTATTGTTGTTGTCATTGCTATTATTATTATTATTATTGTTGTTGTTATGCTAGTATGCAGTCCTGTTTAAAAGAACCTTCATCTGAACTAAAGTTTTGTGGCTCTGCACATGGGGGTGAAAGTAGCTGTTCTGCAGGTTTTGAGGTTCAAAACGCTGTGCATTTATGTCTGGCCCCTGTCTTCTCTCTCTCCTCAGACAACGAGATCGTGTGCTTTCTGAAGGTGCAGCTGGCGGAGGCCATTAACCTGCAGGATAAGAACCAGATGGCTCAGATCCAGGAGACTACGCGCTGCGTCAGCCACCTCGACCCCGCACCTGCAAAAACTGCTCACTGCCATGGCAGAGGACTACAGGTACGCACATTACTCTCTTATTCTCTCTTAATGTCTCACTAACTTTGTCACATTTTTTCTCTCTGTTACTCGCTACTTTAATAAAAGTTTGTGCTGACATGTTTTTGGGCTTGACTCCATAATGAGCGCGGTGATGGTTTTGTGCAATAGGAGCGTGCTCCGTTACATCGCCTATCTGACACGGTGCAGGCAAGGCTTGCAGACGTCTCAGGCTCATCTGGAACGACTCCTGCAGAGAGTGTTGAGAGACAAAGAAGTGGCCAACCGCTACTTTACCACTGTCTGTGTCCGACTGCTCCTGGAACACATGGAGTCAAAGATGCTGGACTTCATCAAAGGTCCTACATGCATTGCTGTGAACACGAGAATTAGTTGTAATGTTTATTAGAGATTCCAGATCTGCATTTGAGTCCGTTTGAGTCATTCTTGCAGCAGAAGTGGATATTTCTCATTAGAGTCTCAAACTTCAATTCCCCGGTGGTTACAAGCTAGCTGGAGTTCTGGAGTTTTGTTTTACAGCTACTAATTGTACAGTTATGTATGCATAGCTAACCCTTGTCAGACTGAAAAGTGACTTTATTACACATTACACACCTATCTAAAGTACTAGCCTGTAGTTTAGTAGATTAATGATGTCTGAGATTGTATTCATGGAGAACTGCTGACAGGTTGCAGTCTCATTAGTAGACCGGATACATCACAGTGGAAGTCATTTAAAAATACAGTACTGTTCAAAAGCTTGAGGTTGCTTAAGAAGTGTTTTACTTTTGTGTTCAGTTAACCTGCATTAGTAAATACAGTAAAAATACAGTTCAAATAAGTAAAAAAAAATTATGTATATTAGAATGTAATTTAGTTTTATAAGAATTGCAGTTAATCCTGTTTTTAGGATCCCTCAGTTTTACATCTTCCTTAAACATTCTTTCATGTTTTCCCTACTATTTTTAATAAGGAAAACAGTTGTTCTGCGTAATGCTTTGTGGAAGCCATGATCCTTTTTTTTTTTTTTTTTTTTTTTTTTTTTTTTTTTAAACTAGCAGCGTTTGCTTGAAATATAAATCATTTGTAACATTATACAAAGTTTAATTCAGTTTAGAACATCCTTGCTAAATAATGTTTATTGTTAGAAAAAATTAAAATTCTCACTGACCCTAGTGACTAAAATACTTACCCGTACATTTGCATGCGATATTTGTACTGTAAATAAAATAATTTTATTTCCTGAAAGCAGCCAATATAAAGTGTCTGAAGCAGCTGCATCCGGTCAAAAATCTAAAATATTTTAATGCAAAATAAAATTACTCATGCGTACATTTTGATTTAGCAAAATTTGAGTGGTTGAATGAAATGATGGTGTGAGATCCCTGCATTGAAGTCCAACTGTCTTGTGGTTCTGCAGCGTTTCAGGGCTGTACAGCAGCTGACGATAAGACAGCAGCCGTGAGGATTTCCTCTGCGTTACCTGTATGGAGCCATGGCCCACGATGCCATCTGGCAGTACGCCAGTGAAGAGCAGCTCCAGGACGCCCAGATGGCCATCGAACGCAGCGTCATGAACCGCATCTTCAAACTGGCATTCTACCCCAATCAGGATGGGGACATCCACAGAGACGAGTGAGGAAACTCATAAATCCTTCTTCCTTACTCCTGTTCATTTTCCACATTGTGTCTAAACCAGATGTGATGCATGATGCAACCTCCTCCTATATTAATTTCTCTGACGTTTTGTCAGTGAGACATGGTTTTGTTGCGCCCACAATTAAATCTTATTGGACTAAAATCCTGTTTATGCCTGCATAAACATTAAATATGTTTGGCAGTTGGCCTGTGATGTTGTTAATTTGCACAAGAAAATGGTGTAAGGTGTTATGTGTTTTTTTTTTTTTTTTTTTTTTTTTGTTGTTTCCCAAGGCTATTCCAGGAGCACATTCACCGACTGTCCAAAGTGGTGACGGCCAATCACAAAGCCCTGCAGATCCCAGAGGTAACAGTTTGCACTACATCTCTGAATAAGGTGATCCAATGAAAGAAAAATAGCATTTAATCTTTTTTTTGTGAATTGTGCAGGTGTATCTGAAAGAGGCACCGTGGCCCTCAGCACAGGCTGAGATCAGGACCATCAACGCCTATAAGACCCCACGAGATAAAGTACAGTGCATCCTGCGCATGTGCTCCACAATTATGAACCTGCTCAGCCTGGCCAATGAGGACGCAGTACCTGGGGCGGGACGACTTTGTCCCTGTGCTCGTCTTTGTCCTGATTAAAGTGAGTTAAGAGACACAACCATAGGGGTGATAATGCTCATAATTGCGTTAAATGTGTTGTGCATTCTGTAACAGTACAGTGATCATTTCTGATAGTTGGCACTAAGGCCCATAAGCATTGGGGTGTAAGTAAACAAATATGGCATTTAATAAAAAAAAATCTCTTTAGAAGTTCATTAAATAAATTCAGCTTGTTCTGTAATAACAATTACAGTACATTCATAACACATAATGACTTTATTAAACGGCTTTAAAACGTAATGAAAAACTGCACATCCTTTCAAATACAAGCAACTTGCATATTTAGCAAACGACGACACAAATGACTTAATTAGTTTACATCCAATGAAACGGCACTGACAAACAGGAAAAACACTGCAATAATACAGTCAGAAGACTTTTCAATCTATTGTTTACAATGGATTTAAATGTACATTTCAATGGAGTAATAAAAAATAATTAGTGTTTTATAGCATTCGTGCATTTATACTAAATGTATTTACACTGCCGTTTTTCATACAAATACTTAGAAACCATATAGTTAAATTTTTACCATGGTATCGAGATGGTAAATGTGTCCTTGTATCATGATTTCATTGTATGCTACTCTGGGAGGCCGGAGGTTCATTTAAGTAAAACTCAATACAGTCTGGATAATTAAATTTCAGTATATAAAAATTAGGTTATTACATTTTTACTGTTTTTGAAAATGTAAATTCCGCATCCTAACTCAAGCTACTGTCAAATAGTGCATTTCTAAGAGATGAAAAATTATATTATTATCCTAAAATTAATTTGCTGTAAAGCTGCTTTGCAACAATTTGTATCGTTAAAAACCTTATACAGATAAATGAAATATTGCAGCCTGCACTACAAACGTCAAGCAATGCAAACCTGTTTCGTGATTTGAGACAATACCACTCATTAGGTACATACATGCACAAACTAAGAAAATGTGTTTTGTTACAATATTTATTTTAAGGTTTAGGATCACTGGAAAACTGCAAAGAATTTAAAAACATGAAGTGTTTGTCATGTTGTAATCAGAAGAGTACTTTAAAACCACAATTTCTGTAGTTCTGTGGTTTCACTTAGGAGTAAAAATCTGCCTTTAAACTCGAAAGAAACAGCCCAGCCCTAATTTTCAATATTTGCTGATACAATTAAATAATATAAATTATATATATATATATATATATATATATATATATATATATATATATATATATATATATATATATATATATATATTTCTTAAATGGCATTATTTAAAATGAGTATTATGTGTTACAAAAGCCTGTATTTATTTGATCAAAAACAGAAATTTTATGCATCATTGCTAAACAAAAGGTTTTATACAAAAACACTTTTGAATACTACTTTACTTCAATTTTAAAACCTGTAAACCAACTTAATGCAGTGATCCCGATACTAGAGTTACTTTATTTGCTCTGTGTGTGTGTGGGAGTTTTTTTATTTTTAATTTTTTTAAGTTTTCCCCACCCATACCTATTTATGTTTTCTATGCACACGCCCACACCAGATTTTCTAAACTTGTAAGTGCGCTTGAATGTGTAAGCATGCACAATGTGGGTGGTCAGATGTTATCTCAATGCGTTAATTCCACCCTCTCGCTCGTTCTCTCCCTCCTCCAGGCAAACCCACCCTGCCTTCTGTCCACCATTCAGTACATCAATAATTTCTACGCCAGCAGGCTGAGCGGGGAGGAGTGCTATTGGTGGATGCAGTTCACTGCCGCCGTGGAATTCATTAAAACCATCGACGATCGCAAGTGAAGCAGAACAGCCACCTGTATGGGCAGACTGCAGGAAGGAGAAAGAGAAAGAGAGAGAGAGAGAGGACGGCGCGGACAACTCTCCCCTTCATCGAGAACGCACAGCGCGGCATCGCCTCAGTCTGTAAAGCTGTACATAGAGGCAAAAACACTTCACGTTTAAATTCGATCAAACATTAGATATGATCATGACAAGATTTCCTACGCTGTGGTGTTAAACGAATAAAAACAAATAACGCGGCAGGTGGCGACATCGCCGCTCTCTACCGATCTCGCTTATGTAACACGCGTCTTTTTCTGTAGTGCTGGGGAGGTGCTGGGGTTTAGAATCAAATTTTATATTAAACACAGATTTAGCAAGTAATTAGCTCTGTTAAAACGTACCTATCGAACGAAAAAAGGGACCAGGAACTACCTGCAACGATCATGCGTCGGGGGATGATTCGGAGGGGAATCCTCGATTCTGTCCTTCTTGTATAAACCGTGCAATCTCACCCCGCTCAAAGCTAACAGTCACACGTCGAGTCATATCGAAGAACGCGTCGCTATAGATGCTGCCGGTGTATCAATGTTACAGTTTATCAAATTCATCATGCCATTATTTTAACAGGGCAGCTTGTTCTATGAATGTAAACAGGTGTTGTCATTTATTGTACATTCATTCTTTCCTACGTTTCCCAGATGATTTGGAAATAAGGGCCCACATATTTATATAAAATAAAATGTATTTATTACTTAACTCCTGTATTTTAATGTTTTATTCTATTTACTGACTTGTGCCGTGAATTAGTTGTCGGGCAGATGCACGCGGTTCGGTCGAGGAAACTAAAATCTCACAGAGAGCTGCTAAAACAGGGTGTCTTCACATTAGCGGAAAGAGCTGTAAATTAGTGCCTTGCTGATATTTGCAGTAACACTTGTTCTTTTAGTTTTTGGTGGGTTTTCTGCCACGTCTCACGTTTCTCGCGTCTTCCCCGAAGTGAGGAAGTCAAGCCAGGCTAAACGCCACTATGCTATTAATAACGAACCTGAAATCAAAAGTACGGCACGCCAAATAGAAACACACCCTGCGTTTGGACAGGCGGTATGAGGATTGTTATTTGCGCTGAATCGATTGTGGAAAATTGACTGCTGTCGTCCACCGCAGAAAATATTTTTTAGTTCGCTGCTGACCTTTACTTGTGTTGGAGTTCCATGTATCGTTTCAGAGTTCTTACTTTTGTAGGATTAAAAGCATTGTTATTTTTATAACGCAATTCCCAAGTAAAACCACGAGTTAGGAGGAGTATTTTTGTGTAAAGTGCAGGTGTACGGCAGCCTGGCACTGGGACTCTCACTTGAAGAGACGCTTTATTTACCCTCAAATAGTTGGAGTAGTACTTCTAAGTACAAACACGCACCTTTTAGGGGTAAATGAGGGATGTTTCCCAGTTACAAGCTGGTACTTGTCACTTTTTTTCTTTTCTTTCTTACAACGTGTTTGAGTTTAGATAGCAAAGAACATTTTAACACTGTGGCATCATTATCAATGCTAATGTATTGATGTTGAGGAAAATCTATGTATTGATACAGGCTACCTCGTGTCGTAACCCCCCTAACCGCTAGCACGTATTCTCTATAACAGTTTTTGCTGTTGATATCAAATGAATTGCAGCACATTACATTATTTAAACGGGAATATAAAATATCAAGCTCTGTGTTTTTGTTATATTACCTTTATCGGATCAGAACTTCCCACTAACCTTTGCACACCAGTAGGACTAGGGCAAAAGAAATGCATTCTTAATAGTTTACGTGATTGGCAGAGTTTCCCCACTTCAAATCTGTCTTTTTAATGTTGCTCCAAACCATCTAAAAGCAAACGTTTAGGGCTGGGTGTTGGTTTCGGTCCTAAATATAGTAGATGCACTTAGAACAATTAGTTCTACCTCCGACTATATGTACATAAAGGGATAAATAAATAAAAAATGTAATGCATTCTTTTCTTCTAGCTTTTGTAGCCTTTTAGAGCTCTGTGTGTGTATATATATATATATATATATATATATATATATATATATATATATATATATATATATATATACACACACACACACACACACACACACACACACACACACACACACACACACACACACACACACACACTTTTCTTTCTGATTTGAATGGTGCATGAACTTGATCTTGCCGGTTGCTGCCATGTATCTCTTGCACAAGCTGTAACACGAAGAGCATCCGCTACAAAACTCACTTCGCAGAGCACTTTGGAACAACACCGATGTTCTGTTACAACATTTATATTCTATCAATGTTATAAGAGAATATCTTTTTTTATTTGTTCCTTTTTAAGTTATAATGTTATATATCTCAATATCTGGAATGGTTCAGGCTGTCAGACTTTTGGTGCTCTGTTGGTTTGCAGCAGTTGATTTTGTTTACTTTATTATTTTTTTCTTTCCCTACAGCAGCAATGTTGCATTCGGTGGTATCTGCATCTTGGTGAAAGTAGTTGCCAAAGGAATCAAAGACTATATTTTCATGACGTTTTTATTGTGTGCAAAGCCTCTCCTAACTAAAACATGCACCTTGAGGGTTATGCAACCTGTGGCAAATATTTAAAGAGGACTTGATTCTTGTTTTTTCTTTCCCCCCTCATGGTTTGCTTGGGATTGAAAGGCTGGTGTTTTTTGGTGTAACTGGAAGAAATAAAAGGTGACTGTCTCAATGTTCAAATATTCTAACCGAAGACTAATTGCATAATCTTTGTGATTTCCAATAGGGCCTTTTTATATAACGAAAATGAAAGCGTTTGAATAAAATACACTACTATTCGTTTGTTCACTGTTTTAGCAGAAGCGACGTTAGCGATGGTTTCTGGTGTAAACAGGGTTTTGGGTTACTAAACTGGCTATGTTGACTGAGCAAGGCATTGTATTCAATCTGTATTTAAGAGCTTTATAATCCCTCTGTTGGTCCACTTTTGAAGAGCATGCTATGAGGATTATGGGTAACGGCTTGCATTTGTAAGCTTACTCACTTGGGCTCCTGTTGGGAAGGCATTCTGTGTGTTATGTGATTTTAATATAAACCTGTACATAATTCTTTTAAAAAAAAAAATGATTAAAGAGTTTTTTTTCCGTGAACATGCAACGTCTGTTTTTACGCCTAATGTGATTTTGAAATTTGTTTTAAAGGGGCAGAGACTTCCGAAGTCGGTGGGGGAAAAAAAAAACCGTCGCTCACGATCGATAACCCCAAACTATCAATTACTCCGTTAAAGTTTGATAATCAAGGACGTAGCTGCTTTTAAAAACCGGCGTTCTGTCGAACTTTACGCGTCGAAGTCTGTCACCTTCACGTCACGCGCCGGGCTTCGATATGACGAAACAAAAGGGTGCCACGAATAGCCAAAATCCCCCGCACTCACACATTTAATTACCACTGACAACTGTATAGCGGATTTGTAATTGGAGATTTTTTTCCAGCGTAATAGGCTCTCTCTCCTGCCCTTACCACTCCAATGCTCTAATTGTAATCTTTCCATCAGAGGAAAAGAACACAGCGGGGCGCCTTTGCTTCTCTTGATGATATCTCCGATTGTTCATTTAAATTCAAATTTGGCCAGAAAAAGGGTAATTAGTTGTATTAATAACCCGAAATGACTCGCTCGGCCGGGAGATGAGATGGCTTTTGTTTAGGTGAGATCGGGTGGATATCGGCAGCCCCGCTGTGTGAGATGGAGGCCTTATTGGTGAAACAGGCTGGTGATGTGAATAAACTTTGATTATGCGACACGAGGTCGTCGCCCCCCATCTAAACGCATTTGGCAATCCTCTGGCCGTGTTATTGTCGTTTATCCGTTTGTAAACAAAGGTTCTTGGGGGTTTGCTGATTTGATTGTGCATGCTGGATTTGGGAATGGGTTTTGTCTGATGCAACTGTGTTACATATTGATGTCAGATTGTTGCATGAAGATCTAAACAGCCTGAGGGCCAAGCCCAGATGGCACTGAAATCACAGATCATCAGTCCAGTGAGGCTCACACATGACTACGCGCGCACACACACACACACACACACTGACACAAACGCACACTATTCAGTCAGGATTTTTATTTATTTATTTGTACGTTAGGCTTGTTTTATTCACGTGCAGTTGCAAGCCTTATGGGTCAGCTACAGGCTGTAATATATGTACGTAATGTACAGTATGTGACCTTGGAGCACCGAAACTAGGCATAAGGGTCAATTTTTCAAACCAAGCTGCAAATAAAAAAATAAAAATACGGGGAAAATCCATGAAAATCTTTAAAGGTTGTACAAATGATGCATATTAATTCTAAAAGGTGTGTGTGTGTGTGTGTGTGTGTGTGTGTGTATATATGTATATAATGAAAAATTAGGAAATGTATAAAATCTTTTCATCATTGAATATGATCTCGATATCCTAATTCTAATCGTGAAAAAAAAAAACTGAAGTGTGTGTGTGTGTGTGACAACACAACTATGGCTTTAGTTTTAATTAAATAATGGTATTAATAATACAACTACTTCTAATAATTAAAAAAAAAAAAATATATATATAGAGAGAGAGAGAGAGAGATATAGAGAGAGATATATATAAGAAATAAAAAGTAATTTATTTATGTTTATTATTATTTTGTTTGAATAAACTCCATTTTAAAGCAACCAGGTTGTTTCCTTTTTTTATTTTGACAATGGACTAAATCAGAAGTTGGTGAGGTGTGTTCAAGCAATGTTTTGCACCGTAGTAAGTGCTTCGTTGCGTTTTGTTTTATAGTTTATTATTAGATCCGGACAAATCTGAATATTGTCATTAACCCACATATATGGAGTGATTATATTTTGTTACATTTTTGTCTAGAAAGTCAGAATTATCATCCGTTTTACCTACAGTCATTTAAAACTTACATGGTTTAATTTCAGCCTCCGGAGTGTGGAAGGTATTAAATTAGCGCATGTGCCGTTACGAAGCTGCACCGGGTTGCTCTGAACTGAAGTCATGATATGCGCTTGATATAGAATAACGTCGGTCAGTCAGCGGGTCTGAGTGGGTGTCGTTCTCTCGGTGACCGCCAGATGGCAGCCGCGCCATTTGCGACCAGCGCTTCTGAGGTCCCCGAAACAAAGAACGCATTCAGATACTGTAGCTAAAACACACACCATTTTGTGAAACCTTCCTTCAAAATAGGCCGCGTAATACAGAAAAGCAGTAATACTGACCAAATAAAATAAATACAAATGGAATGTATGCAAGACGGTACTTTAAGACGTAAAAACCTTATAATCGGAAAATGTACATAACGTGGCTAATAATAATGTAATGGTAATAGTAATTATTATTATTTATAAGCTTGTTCTCATTAGAAGGGTTACGTTTCTGAAATGTAAATTATTGTAGCCTGTGCTTTAAAACCATAATGTGAGATTTAGCTGATTACATTTGAAAATTATAATAGCATTTTGTTACAGGCTAAAGTTTTACTTCTCACAAGAAAATAATTCTTAAGAAAATTATTTACAGTGGCTTTAACGTTCATTTAAACCGTCTTAAAATAAAACGTGGGAACTCGTGGCTCCTATATAACTACTTTTGAAAAATATTTCTGCTCTAGGCCCTAGAATAGCTTCACGTGAGCTAATACGGATATAAAAAAAATTGTACCAGGTACGCAAGTATAACAATTAACTATAAGTTTATGCTTTTGAAAACCACAGCCCTTTCTTTGCCCTCGTTTTCTCAGTGCTTTTTGTAAATAAGTGTACCATCAGTCTGCGCTATTAAATAACTGCTAATTTAAAGGCAACATTAACCAATGCACATAATCGATAACCAACATAATGGCGTTCTCATAATCTCTGCCGGATTTTATTCAGTCAATCAGATTACGCAACACAATTCGGCTGATGCCCAAAGGTACCGCATGCAATTGTAACATAATGAAAAAGTCACTGACTTTTACCTCCCCATAAGCATGCTTGCATAAATTCATTTTCTCTGTCTGTCCACGCACAATAAAAGTTCTAACACGACCGCAGCATTATAGTAGCATTAGAAGATGAGGGAAAAAAAACCCATCTCTACACAGGCGAGAACAAACAAAACAAGGCAGCAGCATGTCAATTAAATTAAGGGGGGAAGCTAAATGAACAAAACGTCAAACGCACATATTAAAGCTAAATGAAATAGCCCCAAGGAGCCTGTGAGACGTGCAGATTAGAGCTCAGGAGGATCCGCAGAGATGTAAATAATGAAACCCAGCTCAACCTGCACACACCGGGACTGCAGCATGGACACCAGAGACGTTCAGCATCCAAACCAAATACCCCAAAAAACGTCTCTTTCCGCTCCAAACATGTTGTTCGTCTGCAAACGAGTTGAGCTGGTTGCCTAAATTGTGTTAGTGAAAAGCATGACCAGGACCGCGCTGTGTGTTAAAAACCTGAGGATGGGAGTCTTTAATGCAGCTTTCTGCAGCTGATAAGCTTATTATACGATATGGCTTATGGGAGATTAATAATATTGGCATAAAATATGTGGCGTTTTAAAGATCTTGTAAGAATATTAGGTGTTTCGGCTCCTAAGCAGTGTCTTGTAATATATACAGTATGAATTGTTTTTATGTTTTGTCGGCATTCACAGTTTTACTTGTGCAATGTAAAGCATTTATAAGAGTGAAACAGGTTGTTTTTTTTAAACCCAGTAGTTCTCAATGTTTCTGACCCTGATACATTATTAAAAGACCCTTGTATTAAAGCATATATACACCCCTGGTACTTAAACTGTAATGCAAAATTGATATATAACTAAATAGATTAAATCTGAGTTCAGTGCTGCACATCTTTGTGTATGTGTGTTTAAAAAGTATTTTAATTAAAATGGTTAGCATTACCTAAACAACGTTAACTTATAATAATAATAATAATAATAATAATAATAATAATAATAATAATAATAATAATAATAATTATTTATTAATCAATCTGACTTGGGATAAAAATTAGCCATCATATATCTGGCTGATTTGATCTGTTATTAATACGCATTGCCCCTCTTAAAAAAACAACAATAAAAACACTGAGGTTACAAAGGTTTGCAGAGGCCCCTTGAGAACTGCTGTATTGTCAATCAGTATAAAACTGTTGATTTGTGTACGAATTGAGCCAGAATTGATTTAGAATTAGCAAAATAAGACCTTAATAGAGGTTTGACTTTTATCCAGTAGCCTGCATGGCCTAAGTGACGCCATCATAAAGGAAAGCGTTGCTCATATGTTAATTGAAGGTAAACTGTCTACTTTGGAACACATGCACTGATAAATTATTCACAGCAAGACTAGCGATATACGCCTGTTCTGTGGGCGGCCAAAAAACACACAACTTCCAAACACGGAGAACTCCCGAAGAACACAAAAGATCATATTTTCAGAAAAGTCTCAAAAAGTGTATTTGTTTTTTTTTTTAGGGGTGCAGGGTTGGTTTGCATCCGGTTGCCTTTTAAGTGTATGGCCAAAAAAAACCCTGTTTGCATTAAACCTGGTCAGTTTTCGATCAGTTTTCTGTGAGTAGGTATTTATTCTGTGGAACGTTTTTGAGAATTGTTTCTCCCACGAGAGTCAGCGTTGTTTTGTACCCTATTGACTTTCGGCGTCGAGGCCAAACAGGTTTTTTTTCCGAAGTATCTTATTTTGTGTTCTTCTGGGGAAAGAGATATACAGGTTTGAAATGACAAGACGCTGATAAAAGCTTTTTAAAGGCGAACTGTCCCTTTAAGATCGCTTTACGTTAGTGTTCACCTCAGCCTATAGAATGCTCATCTCAGATGTTGATATATTTTATCTGAGACGTCTCTAAAGTCCAAGAGCACGATCAATCAGACATGCATCATCTGTAGCCAATGGCTCCCTCCGAGTGAGAGCGATCTGGCCTAAGTATGTATGCTTGACGCCTGCTTTGCTGATTTCTGTCAGCGTTAATATGAGAAATGAGCTCTGAGCCGTGCCACTGATGTGCCTGAGGAAACGAAATTGACGGGCACGCAGTTTTCCGGTTTCTGATAGGGCCTCCGTAGCTTCTTCTGCATTGATGTGACTGCTCTCAGTCATGCTGCCTTGTCCCTCAAGCAACAGGTGACAGAAGTTACAAGCAAACGTGTCTTTGGCCGCGGCGGCCCTCCTACGAGGACCTGACCCGGGGCAGGCTGTCTGGCGACGTGCCCGATGGAAAAGTGAGCTGTCTCGAATCCCGACACGCAGCGAGCAGAGGATGTCGACTCACGTCTTCATCGGAGAAGAGTTTAATCCACGTTTGAGGAAAAAAAAAAAAAAAAATGGATGTCATGGCTAAAGAGATCTCAGAACTGAAGCAGATTACTGGTAGGAAGCTTTTCGCAATTTTCGTACAGTAATACATAGCCTTAAAGCGTTTGTTGTTGTTTGCTTCAGAACTGAAAAAGTAAGTATTATCATCTGTTGTTTATTATTCTGATTATTGCTGTGGACTATTTCTGTGCTCTATAGGCTTGTGTGTCCGTGCGGTGTGTGCGCTCTGTTTTGGCTAAGTATGGAATGGGGCCAGAGAACAGGCTGCTAGGAATTAAAAAGGTACGGTATATGCTAACTTGCACAGTAAAAAAGATAATGTTTTAATTGACTATAGCAAAGCAACAAAAGATTTCGGGTGAAATGAGTGACAGAGCTTGTAGGGTCTAAAGTAAGTTTATGCAACTGTTTAAAATTTTTGACATGAATATTACTTACTGACCGTGAAACGCTCTTTTATATATAAAATATATATATGTCATAATAATAATAATAGTAAAAAACAGTAATATGGTCAAACATATTGTCAAATATTATTACAAGACTGTTATTAGAATTAAAGTAACTTTATATATATATATATATATATATATATATATATATATATATATATATATATATATATATATAAAATAAAATGATTTTATTTTTGTGGAAACCAGGATACACTTCTTTTTCGTGGTTCTTTGATAATTAGAAAGAACAAAATGACAACATTATTTGAAATAGAAATCGTTTGGTCTTTACTGTCACTTTTTGACCATTTTAAAATATAATCAAAAAATAAAATAATAAAAATCATTGACCACAAACCTTTTAAACGATAGTTTTTATATCGGTCACAGGTTATTTGGTAAAATTCCGGTGTCGTGAAAATGTTGCAGGTATTTATAAAGTTACAAGCCAACTGGAAAATATTCATTTATTTGGCTGAAAATATTTGTTGTCTTAGACGTGGTCTATTGGCCGTGCTGCTATTAAAGCTGTGCTGCAGGGTAAAATGTAACTTTTTGTAACCTCATGAACTATTACTAAAGATTTAGATTTCATGTAACAAACCCGTGAGTAATTCAATGTTTTGTTCTGTGCTATTCTAAAACTTAGTTTGAATTACATCCTGCAAGTTATGTGTGTCATCAAATCCTACCAGGTGAGAGTTCCTGTTCCCCATCTCTCCTTTTTTTAGATGCCCTAGTTCTTTTTCCTCCCTCCATTTCTCTCTTCTTCTCCCCTGGTTGCCTGGAGTATGCCCTGCAGGTATTTAACACAGGCCTGACTTTTCTGCTGCGCAATGCTGTTTTACAGGGCGCAGGCATTAAACAGGGCTGGTCCTGGCTTCCCTGCCCTGCTTGTCAGCCCAGCAGGCTAACAGAGGTGAATTTGCTCTGTATTAAAGAGGCTCTTGTAGAAAAAGTGCTGCGTGATAGTGACTCTACAATGCTCTGTCCAGTGTCCCGTTGACCGATAATGCCCCGGCACTTAGTCTTATGAGCGGGACTGCTAAACACATCCGTGTAACACACTCCTAGAAAGAAAAGTTCTTCATTGGCTTTCATGGTTTCGATGTAGAACCTTTAACGTTTAACAACGATGCTATTAAGAACAATTTTTGGTCCATCAATGACCCTTTCAGTTAACTGTTCTTGAAAGAAATGTTTTTTTTGTTTGTTTTTTTTTTCTAAATAGCCTTTTTGCACCATATAGAGCTTTTTGTAGAAAAGTATGCAAGATTCCTCATCAAACCGCTAACATAATAATAATAATAATAATAATAATAATAATAATAATAATAATAATAATAATAATAATAATAATAATAATAATAACTACTATTACACTATTACTGATCACTAGAATTAATTATTGATGAGCTAAAGTATTGATTAAAAAAAAAAAAAAAAAGTTTAATAACACCTAAATTTGTAAACTTCTACCCCTGGTTCCAGAGAAATTTTAGCGGCATCTAGCGGTGGAGATTGTGAATTGCAACCAATTCGCCTCTACGCTCCGTAGAAACTACGGTGGCTGATACAGGATTATATCGTAGTCTGAGAGAGCGGAGACAGCCAGCAATGAGTTTTTTTTACAAAACTAAATTAATAATTTATATTTACTTAATTATTCAGTAAATCGATATGTTATTGCAAATATTATTGTTACTTGTTCATCGTTGTGTGTTAGTGTGTGCGTTGTGTTCGCAGGAACATAATAAGGAAACGCGCTTTTGTTTGTCCTTAAAGGGGTACTGTACAAACATCATGGCGTCTTCCGTGTAAGGGGACCCACGGTGTATCTCGATATAAACAGCTCATTCTAAGTCAATGAAAACAACGGTTCATTGTGTAAGGTCTTTGTACACATCTGAAAGCATAGTTACATATATTATATTGCATTTCTGACGATAGATCCTCCTAAATATTCACAAATTAATTTGAAATACAAACCTTTTGTAATTTTGTAATGTATTTACTGCCAATTTAAATCATACTTGCTGAATAAAAGTATTAATTCCTTTTAAAACTAGTACTTAGTAATGCACAACAAAACCGGTCGACGATTTATTTTTTTAAATATCAAAACCACGGTCGGAGTCGTTTTCCATGTCATGATGGACACTTCATTCGCAAACGTCCGTGCGCGTAAACGCAACTAAGCGGGTTGCAGATTGCATGTCATTTCAGGAGACACTGCGCTAAGATTAATACACTATGCTTGTCAACCTGTTTAGCAGGGAGGCCATTTAAATTGAATATTGTCATGGATATAGAAAAATACCATTCCACAGAAGCCCAATGAGGTAATTCGATTAGGCTTCTAAAATGGGAAATCTAACATGAACTAGCTCACAACTCATACAAATCTGATTTAAAAAGACATTAATAGAGAGGCCTAATGGGAAAAATGCCAATTAAGCATTGATTGCCCTGAAATGAATGTTCTCAGTGTTATAGAAGAGATGTGTGTGTATGTTTGTGCGAGTATGTTCCCGAAGCAACCGACCTGAGTGTGTGACCTCGGCCCTATATGACACACAAACCTCCACAGGCATCTCTCTGTCTCTCTCTCTCTCTCTCTCTCTCTCTCTCTCTCTCTGTCACGCAGTTATAGCCGCTCGCCCATGGAGGGGATGACAATGCTATATATTAATTGAGGGTTTTCAGAAATAATAATAATAACAATAAAAAATACCTCTCCACCATATCTCTCCCACTCCATCCGGCCCCCCGCTGTCAGACTACATTAAGAGGTGCATGCAGAGAAAGAGCGAATGAGAGAGAGAGGCTGCAATGGAAGAGACGAGACGCCATCTCATCTCTCCTGAAGGCAGCAACAATTTCGCTCCATTGTAACAAGGTGCAGCCTAAACTGATAAATTGCAGATTAAATGACGGCCACACTTCACTTGCTCTCTCCCATCACGCATACACACACACACACACACACACACACGCACGATGCCCTCCTTAATTTCACACGTTTCTGCTATTCGCTACCTTCTTGGCCTGTCAATTCTGCCTAATAGCAAGAGGCACTAAAACACCAGGGCCTGACAGACTCAGATCAAGAATGATGAACATCTCTTAGCAGTGAGAGACGCGTCTCCTCAGTCCTGACTTCACCGGATGGCTGAAACTTCTTATGTAGGAATCACAGAAGAGCTCCAGCTGACAGTGCAGACGAGGGCCATGTCGACGCGTTTGGTTTATGAAAAGTAGCAGAGAGTGTCAGACAAATTAGTTTTAGTGATATTATAGTCGCAGGCTGAGGGTAATTCCGTATTATGGCAAAATGATGTTTTATGGAGCAGAAGGTATGAGGAAGAGGGTTTCTGAATGTTTCCATGCCAAGGGCCCAATCTATAATAGCGCCCTAAAATATAAAGGCAGCTTCATAATTTAATGTATACTGCGTGTACTCACGTAATAATCTGATCTTGATTTTAGCATTTAAAGGGAAAAGTAAGCAAACAAACAAAGTTTTAAAAAGTCATAATTTCAACTTAGAATTAAGTCATAATTTCAACTTATTTTATTACTTTTATAATAAAAGTAATATTTACAGTTTGCTTTTATATATAACGTCTTGAATATTAAAATACTTTCTCCTAACCCAGCATTAGTAAGCCAAATGTGCCATTTGTAGTTTGAATGTGAATTTGTGAGCATTGGACTCCTGAGTTGTTTTCAAAACATTATTCTGTTTGTTTAAGCATCTCGACCAGCCCAGCAGTGGCTCAACCAATGGTGTGAGTCTGGGGCAGGGCTCTCCGTTCGATTGACCAATGACAGCCATGTTTGAAAACATTCCGCTTGGCATTAAAGTGTTTACTGGATATTCATTTGACTCTTAAGTAGATCAACAGACTATGACTTTTGTAGAGTCTAGATCATCACATTAGCAATTAGTTACAATTCCATAAGCATTCGTTGGTTTAGCCTTAGATGTTCTCACTTTTAAAGAGTTTCTACTACGAATATGAGGCTAACTTCCTATACAGGCCTCAAAATATTCAACATTCACATCTGAACTAATGGAGGAAAGACACAATTCTCATTTCCACAAGTCTATCCCAGCCCCCCGCCCCATAACTAAAAAAAAAAAAAAAAAAAAAAAAAAAAGCGCAGGAAGACATGAAACAGGGTCATTAAAAACCAAAACAGTGAGTAGATGCTTGTCTTCCATGGGTAGATTTGTATTGTATATTCTAATTTTACTGCCTAAATTAGAGAAATAAGCATTCCCATGTAAATTTATTCATGGTGAAGGAGAGGGAGTCTTAGGGGGGTGCACTAAGATCTGCCAGATAATGCATAATTTCAGAGCTGAGACCCTCATTTCTGCATCAAGCCCCTGCCGTAGCGCCTGGTCATTAAATGCTAAAATAATGGCAACCTCGCAGCTTCCTCAGCCTAATTGCCTCCTTCTCTAGCACTGCATTCTCAAGACAATAATGATGTAGTGTGCCTGTAGCACCAGCCTTTCTATTAATAAGATTGTATTTCTAAGTGTGCTGGATGACGCCACTGTCTTTGGAGTTCAATGCGGTGTGTGTGTGCATGTGTGAGAACAAGAAGTGACTGCCGTTTTCATGTTTAACGCGCAGCGCTTTAGCGCATATTCTGCTCGCCGTTCCTCACTGCAGCGGCCTAGGATTTCATCGCCGATCGTCTTGATGCAGGAGGGCAATCAAAACAGAAAAACTCTCATTAATAAAGCGTTACGTCCGCTTGTTTGCGCTGGCTGGGCTGTGGTGGTGGATCAAGACTAAGCGTGTGGCATTTTAATGAAATTCACCCCCACTTTTTTAATTGGCGTGGTTTAAGGAGAGCGGCGTGCGCATTTCAAAGCGAGATCAATACGTTTGAGTTATTTTCGTGGATGAGCAGTTTTTCTCTTTCCTCCAAGTGTGGCCCGTAATTAAGCTTTATAGAATGATCTGCCTTTAAGCTTTACAGGCTAGCATGATTAGCAACGTACGATCAAAAATAAAGGTGACATGGAAGAATCGTTTTTGGTTACACAAAGTATACCTTTCAGTGATCAGTTCTTAAAAGAACCTTTGTGAGAATAACATTAATAGCATAACATAACAACGTAATACTCTAAAGAACCGTTCATTACAGAGGGCTGAACAAGCATAGACTCTACTAAAGTTTGTTTCGTTTTATTTTAAATTGTTAATTACTCATTTTACCACTGATAGAGCACATTACACTATTAAAAAATAAAGGGTCTTTATTGGCGTTGAAGAACATTTAACATCCATGAAAGCTTTTCATTGCATGTAAAGGTCTTCAGCGGAAGTTCTTTATGGTGGAAAAAGGTTCTTTAGATGATCAAAATTTTTTGTGGGACCTAAAATGGTTCTTCTATGGTATTGTCGTGAAACCCCCCTTTTGAACCCTTCTTCTTCTTCTTCTTCTTCTTCCGCTTATCCGGGGCCGGGTCGCGGGGGCAACAGTCTAAGCAGGGACGCCCAGACTCCCCTCTCCCCAGACACTTCCTCCAGCTCTTCCGGGGGAACACCGAGGCGCTCCCAGGCCAGCCGAGAGACATAGTCCCTCCAGCGTGTCCTAGGTCTTCCCCGGGGCCTCCTCCCGGTGGGACATGCCCGGAACACCTCCCTTGGGAGGCGTCCTGGAGGCATCCGGAACAGATGCCCGAGCCACCTCAGCTGGCCTCTCTCGATGTGGAGGAGCAGCGGGTCTACTCCGAGCTCCTCCCGAGTGACTGAACTCCTCACCCTATCTCTAAGGGAGCGCCCAGCCACCCTACGGAGGAAACTCATTTCGGCCGCTTGTATCCGAGATCTCATCCTTTCGGTCATGACCCAAAGCTCATGACCATAGGTGAGAGTAGGAACGAAGATCGACCGGTAAATCGAGAGCTTCGCCTTGCGGCTCAGCTCCTTCTTCACCATGACAGACCAGTACAGCGACCGCATTACTGCAGAAGCTGCACCGATCCGTCTGTCGATCTCTCGTTCCATCCTTCCCTCACTCGTGAACAAGACCCCAAGATACTTAAACTCCTCCACCTGGGGCAAGAGCTCCCCACCAACCTGAAGGGGGCAAGCCACCCTTGTCCGACTGAGGACCATGGCCTCAGACTTGGAGGTGCTGATTCTCATCCCAGCCGCTTCACACTCAGCTGCAAACCGCCCCAGCGCACACTGTAGGTCTTGGCCAGATGTAGCCAACAGAACAACATCATCAGCAAAAAGCAGAGAAGCTATTCTGTGGTCACCAAACCAGACCCCCTCCGGCCCCCGGCTGCGCCTAGAAATCCTGTCCATAAAAATAATGAACAGGACCGGTGACAAAGGGCAGCCCTGTCGGAGTCCAACATGCACTGGGAACAAGTCTGACTTAATGCTGGCAATGCGAACCAAGCTCCTGCTCTGATCATACAGGGATTGGACAGCCCTTAGCAAAGGGCCCCTTACCCCATATTCCCAGAGCACCCCCCACAGGACACCACGAGGAACCCGGTCGAATGCCTTCTCCAAATCCACAAAACACATGTGTACTGGTTGGGCAAACTCCCAGGAACCCTCCAGCATCCTGAAGAGGGTATAGAGCTGGTCCAGTGTTCCACGTCCAGGACGAAACCCGCATTGTTCCTCTTGAAGCTGAGGTTCAACTATCGGACGGATTCTCCTCTCCAGTACCCTGGCATAGACTTTCCCAGGGAGGCTGAGAAGTGTGATCCCCCTATAGTTGGTGCACACCCTCCGGTCCCCCTTCTTAAAAAGAGGAACCACCACCCCGGTCTGCCAGTCCAGAGGCACTGTCCCCCGCGTCCACGCGATGCTGCAGAGGCGTGTCAGCCAAGACAGCCCTACAACATCCAGAGACCTGAGGTACTCCGGGCGGATCTCGTCCACCCCTGGTGCCTTGCCACCGAGGAGCTTCTCAACAACCTCAGTGACCTCAGCCAGGGTGATGGTCGAGTCCCCCCGGTCCCGGCCTCTGCTCCTCAGTGGAAGACGTGTTGGCGGGATTGAGGAGGTCCTCAAAGTATTCCTTCCACCGCCCGACAATATCCCCAGTCGAGGTTAGCAGGTTCCCACCAGCACTGTATACGGTGTTGGCAGGGCACTGCTTCCCTTTTCTGAGGCGTCGGACGGTTTGCCAGAACCTCTTTGAGGCCGTCCGATAGTCATTTTCCATGGCCTCCCCGAACTCCTCCCAGACCCGAGTTTTTGCCTGCACAACCACCCGGGCAGCGGTCCGCTTGGCCCACCGGTACCTGTCAGCTGCATCAGGAGTCCCATGAGCCAACCAGGCCCGATAGGACTCCTTCTTCAGCTTGACGGCATCCCTTACTTCGATGTCCACCATCGGGTTCGGGAGTTGCCGCCACGACATGCACCGAGACTTTACGGCCACAGCTCGGACGGCTGCGTCGACCAAAGAGGTAGAGAACATAGTCCACTCGGACTCAATGTCTCCAGCCTCCCTCGGAATCCGGTCAAAGCTCTGCCGGAGGCGGAGTTGAAGATCTCCTGACAGGGTCTCTGCCAAACGTTCCCAACAGACCCTCACAGTGCGTTTAGGTCTGCCAAGTCTGTCTGGCCTCCTCCCCCGCCAACGAATCCAACTCACCACCAGGTGGTGATCAGTTGACAGCTCCGCCCCTCTCTTCACCCGAGTGTCCAAGACATGCGGCCGGAGATCAGATGATACAACCACAAAGTCGATCATCGACCTCCGCCCTAGGGTGTCCTGATGCCACGTGTACTGGTGGACACCCTTATGCTTGAACATGGTGTTCGTTATGGACAGACCGTGACTAGCACAGAATTCCAACAACAGAACACCACTCAGGTTTAGATCGGGGGGGCCGTTCCTCCCAATCACGCCCCTCCAGGTGTCACTAGCATCACCAACGTGAGCGTTGAAGTCCCCCAGCAGGACGATAGAGTCCCCGGTTGGAGCACTTTCCAGCACCCCTCCCAGGGACTCCAAGAAGGCCGGTACTCTACACTGCCATTCGGCCCGTAGGCACAAATGACAGTGAGAGTCCTCCCCCCAACCCGGAGTCGCAGGGAGGCGACCCTCCCGTCCACCGGGTTAAACTCCAACACATGGCGGCTAAGCTGGGGAGCTATGAGCAAGCCCACACCAGCCTGCCGCCTCTCACTGTGGGCAACACCAGAGTAGTGAAGAGTCCAGCCCCTTTCGAGGAGATGGGTTCCAGAGCCCAAGCAGTGCGTGGAGGTGAGCCCGACTATCTCTAGCCGGTATCTCTCGACCTCCCGCAACAACTCAGGCTCCTTCCCCCCCAGAGAGGTGACGTTCCATGTCCCTAGAACTAGGTTCTGAGTCCAGGGGTTGGGTTGTCGAGGTCCCCGCCTTCGACTGCCACCCAAACCACAAGGCACCGGCCCCTTACGGTCCCTCCTGCAGGTGGTGGGCCCACGGGAGGATGGCCCCACGTCGCTGTTTCGGGCTGAGCCCGGCCGGGTCCCGTGGGGCAAGACCCGGCCACCAGGCGCTCGCATGCCGGCCCCGGCCCCAGGCCTGGCTCCATGGCGGGGCCCGGCTGCGCCATACCGGGCGACGTCGCGACTCCATTACGGTTTTTATCCATAAGGGGTGAGGTGGACCGCTCTTTGTCTGGCTTGTCACCTAGGACCTGTTTGCCTTGGGAGACCCTACCAGGAGCATATAGCCCCGGACAACCTAGCTCCTAGGGTCATTCAGGCACTCAAACCCCTCCACCGCGTTAAGGTGGCGATCCTCGGAGGGGCCTTTTGAACCCTTTATCTTAAAAATAATAAAAAAAATTTGGCTCCACATGTTCATCTCTTCCTTACCTTTTTATAATCTAAAGAACCTTCTTCTGTCACAAAGAACATTTCGTGAAACAAAAAGGTTCTTCAGATGTTAAAGCCTATTTAGATTATTTGCTGGCTCTCTGTAGTACGTTTGACTAGTGTTGGTTTGGTTTGATTGTTGGTTAGCTCAAGACTACAAGTTCTACATCAAGGTCAGCTCTATGTAAACTTGTGCACAAACGTTTATGAACTCCCTGCTTGTGACGGCCATAATGACTTAGGAGTTAACACTCAAAGCTCTTCCTCTCACACTAAGGCTCAGAGGAGTCTTTCCACAGGGCACTTAAGGCTTTATCTGGCGGTTGAGGGGAACCTCAAGTGGTTTTGACGGCATTGACTACCTTAAGCACCCTCTCAGCGCTCACTCTCTCTGAAACATTTAGCCTCTGCTCATCTTCTTGCATCCTTAAAAGCTGAAATTAATGACAGGAGCTCAGCCGCTCATTTATAATTGCTTCATTATACGGCCGTGTTCTCCTGACAATAATGGTGTTTGTGGTGTATTTCTAATTATGTGGCATTTTTTGCGCTCGTTATCAAGGACTTCAGGTTTCCTCTAATTGCACAGAAAATAATGACTGCCTCTGCCTTAGCCTCGTCTGCTCACTCGCTAGACGTGTCTCTATTGGATTGCATCACAAACAGTCTCTCCGTGTCGCTGGAGTCGCGTGAGGATGGCCACTAATGCCCAGACGTCACTTCTGGATGACTTCAGCTGTCCTCTTTTGGCCCCCTGTTCACTTGAAGTGACTTTCTAGAAAGATTCTGGGGATGTTTAGCAAAGAAATCATTTATCCTTCTATTAATCTGTCTTTCTTTCTATCTTCCTGTAGAACAATATCTATCTATCTATCTATCTATCTATCTATCTATCTATCTATCTATCTATCTATCTATCTATCTATCTATCCATCTATCCATCTATCCATCTATCTATCTATCTATCTATCTATCTATCGTTCTATTTCTTAAGAACACTATATCTATTGTTATGTCTATCGTTCTATCTATCATTCTATTATTCTTTCTATATTTCTATAGAACTCCCATCTATCTATCTATCTATCTATCTATCTATCTATCTATCTATCTATCTATCTATCTATCTATCTATCTATCTATCTATCTTATTTCTATAGCACACTATCTATATTTGTTGTTCTGTCTATCATCTGTCTATCACCTATATCTATCCATCTGTCTATCGTTCTATATTTCTGTTGATCCATCCATCCATCCATCCATCCATCCATCCATCCATCCATCCATCCATCCTTCCATCCATCCATCAAACATGTATTACAGTTTTACAAATCTAACTATATTCCCCTGATTGGGTTTAATTAAAGAAACCTTTACAAATTTGTTAGAATGTTTTCCTTCCCTTTATAGTATGCACTAGCGCACACTCCGAGGGAAGTGACATGCTGCACACGGCACTTGAGCGCAAAACATCGCTCTGCCCAGCAGGGTAAGAAAATTTCGAACTAAATGAAAACAAACAAACACAAAAATCATAATTATATCCAATAAGGCCCCCGAGGAGATAATCTCGCCACCCGACGCGTGCGAGCGATGACATTTGATGATGCATCCCGCTTAATAATCTGTTGCAGTGATGATGATAGCATCACCAATAAAGTCTTCTTTAGATAGAAACTTAATTCAACTGCAGGAGATTAGAAACCTGCGCTTAACGCCCACTGCGCTCAGCTGTTCCTTCTCTCCGTGTTACATCGACGGATATGGATAATGCCATTATAATAATTAAAGTGTGTCATGAGCTGAACAAGCCTCGCTGTTTGGAGTGGTGTGTAATGGTGACCACCACTGATACTTCCATTTGGGAAAGAAATCCATTTACGTCTGAAACAAATAATAAAACACCAGGAGCATTAGAGTCAGTTTTATTCCTCGGTTTAAAGAAAGACGAAAGCAAGTCTAACTATTTCTCGCTCTTTCTTCCTTCCTCTCTCTCTCTTCTCTTTTTTTGGATTCTGCTGTTGCAGCATCTACCTCCACCACAGTAGGAGCCCTCAGAGGCGGACTTAATTAGTTGCTAAGAGAAAGCTGGCTCTAGCGTGGAGCCGCTAGTTCTGTACAGATCCAAGTTCTACTGTGAACTTTGCTAATTATCAGGTAGTCTGTAATTTTCCCCTCTCCCATGTGGCCCATGACAAAGAGCTGCTAGAATAGAGGGAACAATTAGATGAAAATGATGCATAGATGTTGAGAGGGGGTGAAAAGCGAATGGATACATTTCATTTTCCACTCTGAATAAGCTCGGCCGCCCGGCGAGCGCTCATTGTTTTAAAGTCATGAATGAGATCCGAAGGAGACATTATAATGCATTCGATTTTTGACTTAAACGCACATCTGATGGCAGTATGATGCAATGATGAAACTTATTTTTAGCTGTTAAGTCCGTAATTGATGTAATTATGATATCACACATTTTTTTCCCCACTCGTATTCCAGTTAAATAAAGAAACTTTGGCATTTTTAAGTGTACACATTACGGAAATATTTCACTTTAAAACAATATACTTTCGGTTAAATATGTTTTTGAACACACTTTTTTTTTCTTCATTAAATAAAAATGCATTACATGTATTAATTTGTATATTAGATGCCATTAGTTGAATTAAGTGCTTTTTGGCCCACAATAATTTCTGGCAAATAAACTATACTTAATGTGCAAAAAATTGCATAACGACATTGACATGCGAAATATGAAATATACAATTTCTATTAAAAGTTATTACTTTTTTTTTTTTTTACAGAAATTTAATATTAAATAATGCACTACAGATAAATGTATAATAACACAACAGTAGTTTACCTAAGCTACAAGATAATACTTGTGTAAGATTAACGCATAATTATTTATTTAAAGTAAACCTTTTCACATTATTACAAAGTGTGTTAAGAAAAGAAAGCCATTAATGTTCACTCAAAAAGTATACGTAAGTTGCCTCTATTTTAGTAATATTATATTATCTAAAGGTACAAAAGTATAAAATTCAATACATTTAAGCACGCTTCAAGAATAGCAGGTTAACTGCACTGTTAGCTCTTCTGGTAGCACATGATGCAAGCGATGTAGCTGTTAGTCACTTTGGATGGAAAAGTGTCTTAGAAATGTGAAAGCAAAAGAGTGTGCATTAGCAAATGGCTTTGAATGGCTTTGTGCATGTTCATTTTTGTGATCTATTATAGAAGAGGTGTGACATGATAAGATCAGGATTCAGGCATTTGCCAGGACATTTATGAGGACATTGCCATCTGCATTAACCCATTAATATATTCAAATGCCAAGAGTGCCAGGATAAAATTTCTGTTCTGTCTTTTAAATCGACACCCGGTGTCACTTCATGCCAGTTTGGTAATGGTCTTTGCTTCTTGAGTGGCCTTTAAAGTTCAGTGTGTCAACATCACAAGCCGTTTCAAAGTCTTTAGCATTATCACGGAAAAATTATGTGATCGTTAAACACCCAAGGGGATCCTAATAATAGTAGGACTCCCTATCGGATAAAGGAAGAGTGAGAGAGAGAAAAGACAAGTACTAACTGAAACAATTATTTAATTATAAATATACTACAGTTAGTTCTGGTCTTTCAGTTTGGAATGAACACTGTATTTTTTAACTTTTTATTTATCAAAGAATTTGAAAAAAGTATCACGTCACAAAAAGCATTAAGCAGCACAACAGTGATTACAAATCAATTAGAATGATTTCTAAAGGATCGTGTGACACTGAAGACTGTAATGACGCAAAAAAAATCAGCTTTGCCATCACAGAAATAAATAATATTTTAAATAGAAAACTCATTTTAAATGCAACAATATTTAAATTCAATATTAAATTATTTCTGTATGTTTGATTAAATTGATACATGACCATAAAAAACTACAAAAAACTAAAATACAGTACAGTTCGATGGTGTTTTCCAAAATCATAGTTTGAAAGAACAGCATTGCAAACTTGCAAAGTAGCTAATAAACAGCACAAGCTATATCTTCCATTCTATATAAATGAATATACATTTGAATCTCTACATTGTAGCACATCCTCAGTAAGTGACGTTACTGAAGAGTTTGCATGTGCATAAATGCCTAAGGCAACCCCGGAGTATGACATAAGAGGGAACCTGCGATGAACCTCCGGGACCAGGATCAGTACAGCAGCATCTCAGAGATCTCGAATCAATTAATTAGCAGAAGATATTACTTCACCACATGCACGTGGCATCATTAATGTCGGCCCTATACTGTTGAACCAATGTGATCCAAAGCACGTAGATTCAACTGTATTTGCAATTAGGTCGTTTACATCTATAACAAAACAGCGAGCAACACATTTAATTAATAGTGAAGTTTTAAAGCAGAAAATAGTACTTATTTGTAAAACGCACTTCGGTAATCTTTCTTTGAAACATTTTCACAGTGCTTTGTATAAAAATCAATCAATCAGTCATTCACCTTTATTTATATAGCGCTTTTAACAATGCGTGTCGAGTCAAAGCACTGAACAGTATCAAATTTGGAGAATACAGTGTAAGTAATGTACAATGACAAGACTAAACACAAATTTTCAGTTAAAGGCATTTCTTTATTGAATGCAGAGACGCCGTTGTCTAGATCAGCTCAGTTTCAATAGGATCTTTGTAATCAAATCGACTATAATTGCTAGAAATGAAGTGACGAAACAGATCGCGACTCTAGTACACACTACACTTTTTAGCCCCTGTCACAATTCTGCCGTCATCGCACAAGTTCCTTCTCCCTTAAGACCTCTGGTAACCAAACAAGTTGTGGTCCTGCTAAACATTCATTACCCTTTACTGATAAGCGTCTGAAGTGGGTTGTTTTTCAGATGCAAGTTTCTCTTTCTATCCGCACCCGTCCACCCCCTCCCGTCCACCCTGTCGCTACAGAGTCTCCGTGTCAGTGATACCAGGGGAAAAACTTTTAACATGCACGCCAGAGAGCTCGAAGAAAAGAATCCACTTCTACCACACTGCCTTTAATTGTCCCTCAGAGACCGGTGGAATTGGAATCTAAGTGGAAAAGCAGCCTAACTCTCCATCCCTCTGTCTCTCTTTCGTCTCTCTAGGGTGGTGGTGCGCAAGATGGAGGAAGGAGTGGCAGTTTGTTTTGGGGCCTGCGACGTGGCTGTCTTTATATTGTTGCGGGAGCCTGGTCTTTTCCTGTTCTTCGGCGCTCTCTCGCTCACTTCCTCTCAGCTCCAGACTGTTGGGCTTTATTAACCCTCCTAAGCACGGGGGACCTAAGGGAGGTCAGACATCGGTCGTTAAAAATCTATTGTGACTCGTCGGGAAAATGAATAAATGAGCACATTATTCCCCCCTTCGTGTTCCGCGCTGTTTGTCTAATCAAGTGCGAGCGGCGGGCGAAGTCAAGCGGGGCTGACGCGCACATTTTATTTAAGTTTTTTGGTCTGTCAGAGGAGCTTAGAGGTGTAATGAAGAAAGGAGCGGTGATTTGAAATATAATCCCATTACCCTGATGAAATTACAAAGACGGTGAGAGTTCACAAATCACACGCTGTGTTTTCTATCAGCAGTGATGCCCCTGTTGAGGTGGTGGCACCCAATGGAAACCGGCACAGCCAATGAGAAGTGACAGCACTGTAACAGCACTGAGACCGCAGAGCAGGGGAGGAAAGCGGGCGTCTGGATCCCTCTGCACCTCACGCTGGTGCTGCGTTTAGTTTATCTCGCTCGCTGAGGTCTTCACGCTGACCACTCTCACGGCAGGCATGTTTGTTTATAAGTTCCACATTAATGCCATATTAAGATGCCTTTAAATACAGACCAAAGTTGGTAAGGACTTGTGTGTATGTAGGCTGCACTATGCAATTCGTATATTTAAAATATCTAATGAAAATATCTAATAATAATAATAAATATTAGAACTCAATTTATATTATAAACGAATAAAAAAAAAAATCACAAAAGAAATGTATCTTTTACGTGCAAAAAAACATACCACATTAAAGAAAAGGACAAATATAAATAGCATCACACGAGCTCTTTAATTTCATTAATTTCGTTTTCGATTCTTGAAACCAAACTTTTCAAACTGACGCCTTTTCACATATCCAGGTGTTGCGATACCGTGGGAATCTTGGAGGGAGGTGAAATAAATGTAGAAATATTTAGAATTTGAGTTGTTTTAGAATTGTATTGGAATTAATTCATTGATTAATTCATACGACTTGCTGAGGCCCTCCTCTGAACCCCTGTTTTTGAAACGCAGCTTCACATTTATTAATATTCGTGCATAAATGTTTTACTTCTTGTATGAAGTGTGCTCACATGAACAGGTGTATTCTTTAATTACCTTTTTTTTGATGTATCAAAAATAAGGTCAGTCGGTTATTCGAAGGAATATGCTACAAAATATTTAAAAATAGTTCAGAATGTTGAAGAAAGATTTATTGTAGATTATTTTAGATTATCATAGTGCTAAATGTCATTTACATTTGCATCATGGAATTGAATAATTTAAGATTGAAAGTGTACATAAAGATGTTTAAAAGTGATCATTACTTCTTTATAAGTCAGTTGCATAAAAGTAAGATCTCTTGGCTTACTGCTAGGTTGTCAAACTAGTTCTTAACATAATGGCTAACATAATGGCCCATGATTGTAATAAAAATCAACCCCTGGGGCATACAAGTGCCTGAAGTTAAAGAAATACTCAAGTTTAAATTCATTGACTCAACATACAGTAATTACTGTATTAAAATGCTCCCACACAAATACATGTGTAGTGACCCAATGTGTGCGGGAATAAAGATACGTCAAACTCAGTGACCATGTAACTGTAGCGAGACATCCGTGTGGTAATGGAAAGATTATGTGCGTCCTCTCTCAGGTACTTACCGTGTAATCTCACGGTTCAATCTGAGGCAATCCCAGCCGAGTGGGCATTGTATTATTTGCGAGCGTGGAATCCATATACCCTCTTTGATTTTTCCATTTGATAAGGCCAATGCGAGCTATTCATTCCTCAGGAAATAAAATACAGTCACATTCCGGAGGGTGTGGGGGGTAAATATTATCTTTCAGAGTTCCCCTGTCTGTTCTTTCTCAGAGTTTCTAGTTTAATTGGTTGCCTCATGCGCCCTTTAGGAGAACATTACAGAGGGCTAATAATGCTAAAATCTACATCTGCCTATAAAATGCTAGCCATTTTTAACACTAATGAAGTCAATAGTGTCTTGGTGGGTGTGAAGCAGTGAGTGTGCACATGAAATGTGGATTAGGCTACGGTGCAAGAGTACAGCGTGCCTCAGATTGCCCTTTCTCAGAATAGAGTTGTATGGAGGTTATTTGTGTCTAATTGGTGTGGTGGAATGATAATGACTTGACTGAAATGCCCTTTTAAGCATCGCAAGCTCACATGTAGCTTCTCCATTGCCCCTGTGCTCGCGACTTATTGACCACATGAACACGTTTCAGGACTATAATGTGGAAACTTCTTCAATAATTGCATTATGTATTGCAGCTGTCTCCAATTAGGCCCAACTGTACATTACTGATGAATGCTGAATTTTCAAGTCGGACATAATGCAACTAGTTGCAACACTTGACCGCATGTAGAAAGCAGGCCGAGCAACATTCATAATGAGCGTGCCAAAAGAATATTTGTGCTTAAAGAGAAACTCTGCAAGCCAAATCTCAATTTATTTGCTTGTTACTGACCAGTCATCAAATCATTAGTCTGTTTAGATCAGATGTCATCCATGTAGTGCTCAGAAAGCCTATCCTATATGACGATTAAAACTATTTAGAATAGTTTTCTGATGGCGCTTGCCGTGTTGAAGGCTCTGTTATCGGACTATTTTATTGCACACATAATACGTTTAGTGTGCTGTCTCTGGAAAAAAAAAAAGGAAGGGTAAATTAGACTATATTAATTTGTTTATTGTAGACTTTGTTAAAAAAATGAGAATTTTTTTGCTTAAATATCTAAAACATTAACAACAAATAAGAGAGCACAGTTTATCTGTTAACAGATGTGCATGAATGTTGTATTCCTGGAGCAATTTGTTAACAATAATTGTACAATAAAAATGGAAAATTCTGTCATTAATTAATCACCGTCATGTCATTTGAAATATAGATAAAGATATTTTTTTTATGAAATTAACTGTAACATCAACTGTAATGTTATGACGCTTTAATGACGAGTATGCTTTAATTGTGCAAATAAAACAAAAACAAGGACTTCAATAATCAATAATTTCTTCTCATTCATGTTGCTTCATAAAATTAAGGTTGAGTCACTTATGGACTATTTTAACAATATCAATACTACCTTTGTGGGCCTTAAACATGGCTGAATTGCTATCTATGTAAGGTCATAGAGCTCTCAGGGTTTTACAGGAATATCTTTATTTGTGTTCTGAAGATGAACGAAGGTCTTACAAATTTGGAAAGACATGAGGGTGAATAATTAATTATAGTCACCCTAATTTACAGAAAAATTAAATTTGAAATAATGGTACAGTAACAAGAAAACAGCTTTTTTTTTGTTAAGATCACAAGAACTTTAATTTGCGATCATAAGAAAACAAGAAAAAATAATAAAACATAGAGTAAAAAATATAATAATAGACCTTGGCTTCTTAAGTCTTAAAAGGTATTTAAAATATAAAATTATTATTTTTTTTTTTCACATTAAGATTAATTCAGTTGGATTAAATCTTGGTATAGGCTGGTAGTTCGCAGACTAGTTCTTAAAGCATAACACGATGGCTGATTTATGCAACTGTAACTGTAACAAAAATCTATAACATAAAAATGCCTGACGTCAAAGAAACGCTTAAGTTTGATTTTAACAAAACTTTACTGCGTAGCCAGAATCAGCACACTGACCAATCAAATTTGAAACTTGCTCAATCCTGCGCTCGATCTGCTCATCTATTTCATTCACGTGACAGCTCGTCATGTGCAGGGGAGCAGATTGTACAGAAAAAATACTTTGCTTTCCCCTCTGCCCAGTGGAAAACATGGCTGTCATGTGCCCGTCCACGCTCATCTCCATGCTCAGCTTGCCCAGCCGCCTTTATTCAAAGTGACAGTACAAGGGCTGGGGACCCTCTCCTCTGGCACCCCGGCTCCAGGCCTGCCCATGCGTCTCTGCGGCAGCACATTAATTCTAATAAAGCCTCGCTTTAGCGGACGAGAATCCCGCGCGGGGGGTGGGGTGGTGTTGCGGAGCGGGGGGCCAGCAGGAGTGGTATAAATACACACTTTAATGAAGGGAGGACATGGGCGCAGGTGGCACGGCTGGGCAGGTGGCACCTCACGCCCTCGGGCTCCTGGGCGACACCGCTGTTGCGGCGTGCCCCGCTCTGGGGGGTTGAAGTGGTGGAGATTGCATTTTAATTACCAACCACTTCTTCTCCGTCCTTTACAGGGGTCACAGCCTGAGTGTGCCTCTTGGAGTTGAAGGTGGGAGATGCTGCACAGGTAAAGTACGAATGTTTACAGGTATTAATATACTAATTTATGTATTAGGTGTGTGTGTGTGAAATTATATGGACCTCTGTAAGAAGCCTCAATAAGGCTTAACACAGATAATTAATTAATAGTTGCATTAATTAACTTCACTGTGATATTGGGTTTATATGTTAGATTCACCTCAAAATTTAAATGTGTTTCAGAACTAAACAATTTCATACGATGCGGTTGAACAAAATTTTGCATTGTTTTTGTTTTCCGGTGACAGTACAGGTGTTTAAATTATTTTGCATATTTGTCATCATCATTCACAAGTCATTCCGCAAAAACAGAGTAATGGACTTTCTAATATTTTAATATTTTGATGGCTAAAACTAAGGGGCTATTCCTCTTTGGAATACTAGATTGTGATTGTGGTTAATTGCATCGCTGAGTGGTCAAACATTTCTACAGAAATGGGAACATTTTGTATGCATAAATTGCAAATGAATATTTTTTTTCTCCGTGAAATAATAAGTATGTATAAGCATAAGAAAAGTCTTTCAAAAACATTGAAAAAATAATATAGACACCAAACATCTGCATAGTAAGTAGTCAAGATATATGGTGATTCAAAAGCTGATTACCATTTGACAGTATGTCCCTTCTTGGAGGGAAAAAGAGAGGCACTTCTGGCATCCTAAATAAACCTCTTACGTTCATTTTTCCACTGAGGTGGAAAGTTCTGGCTTTTATAGAGTTTGAGAGCAAAAGTTTGTGTTTTGGGTTGTGACGATCCAAATACCAAGATGGCAGTCCGAGTGCGATTCCTGAGTTATCCTCAAACCACGAGAGAACTTGACATATTTACAGCCTGCACTCCTCAGTCCCTGAATCATGTGTATGTCCAGTGCATTTCCATGGGGGAAAGGGGGAAATGTAGAGCCTCGCTCATGTGTTAAACCACCCTGGGGGCCCATTCATTAAACATCACTTAAAACTGAAGTCCACACCTGGTTTTCTTCTCTCGTTTTTCGCACATTCTCTCCCTCTCTATCGTTCTCCCTCTTGGGGTAGGCCATCCTTCTCTCCTCGCAGTGCTAACTCAAAACTCCTGACGTTTTAAATGTTTCTTTTCTGGGATTCGGGTTTCAAGCGTGAGCAGTGACCTTGGCGGGAGATGCTTTATGGATTTGACCTGGGAGTCCCCTCAACAAGCTTGGCTCCTCGATAGGCAGGCGGATGGAGGGAAGGAATGAAGGGAAGAAGGAGAAAGATGGAAGAGGGTGGGGGTTGGGAAGAAGGGGGGGTGTCTGAAAACACAGGACAGGTGAGGCTGCTGCCTCCCCCCCACACACCCTCCTGTCCCGTGACTCTGGGGAAGAGGCACTTCAGCACGCCAGCACAGATGTTGTTGCATTGTCTGGAGCTCCAGCCCAACGGGGAGCAAGCTCTCATTAGCTATTGTCTTCCACTCACCGTAGATCCCTGTGATAAATGCAGCAGTCGTTGCTACACCGCCATGCTGAAGAAAAGCACCTCGGATGGTTAAAAAAAAAAAAAGAAAAAGAAGAACAGGAGCATCCTCAACAAGTCAGGCTTAATTCAACATATTCATTTTCTGTAGGAGTCTGTACATATTTTATCATGTTAATGTGTCTATGGGTTAGTAGTTTAAAGCGTTCAAACTCACTCCTGTCTGTCAGTGTGCTATATATGATCTCCCATCAGCCTCGCTGTATTTGTCTTAAAAGCAGATCTTAATGGTGAAATCATTGGAGTGTGTGGAATACAGGAAGCCATTGATGTTTTATGAAGATTAACCATCATATAGAGCACAGAGCGTGCTGTCAGGTAGGACCATGCCAGAGGGATTTACACAATATATAATGTACTCCACCATGAAGAGAGAGAAACAAAGTATGAATCCCATGAATCTCTAGGCCCTAATGTCGAAATCAGTCCTTAGTGTATAAGAGGCGGGTTTCAGAAGTAAAAATCCAGTTTTTTTTTTCCTTAAGGGAAATTATATTGAATGATAACTTAGAAAATGTTACACGAATATGTTGGTGTTGTTGAAGTTATCGGTGCACATTATTTCAGCTTATTTAAAAATAAATAAAAAAATCTATTCCTAGTGATAAAAACATTACCCAATTACCCATGATTCAACAGAGAAACCTCCACCAATCAAAACTGAAGCAATTGGTGGAGGTTTCTCTGTTGAATCATGTACACATACATACATATATATATACTGATTTTCAGTTCTCTTTTTTTTTCTTTTTGCTTTAAAAGTTTGGTATTTTTTACCTTGTAGCTTGTTTGGTTTATGTCTTCTAACTTCTAACTTGGTTTCATGGGACATGCTGTTGACAGAATGCCAATATTCTGAAATATTCTCCATTTATAGATTATTTTGATTATAATTGTGCATTTTTAGACTATAATGTTGCATTTGATATAGCTTGTAAATGGGAAGTAGATGTCTTTTCATACTCGTTAGCCTCAATAAGCTTCCATTTAGGAGAACAGCAATTTATTTTCATCTTGGTGTAAAGGTATTATCAATGCTTGACCAAAACACACCAGTTCGCTTTATACAAGCGTTACATAAAACAGCAGTTGATTTTAACTCCACATTTAGTCACTTAGTGTAGACCAGTGATCAGTATAGGTCTTTTTCCACACCAGAAAAAAGGTGTCACTTCATTAAAGGCACTGTGGGTATTTTTAAGGAATGACATTCAGAAAATTATCTTACTTCCTACTAAAATATATTGCCACCAATCTCCGTAGTAAACAGTAAAATAAAACTTTATAGTTTCTGCCTGTCAATCATTTCTCACTGCAGGCACTTCCATATATGGGCAGCAGGAAGCTGAGCGCGGCATGGTTACGCTTGAAGCGGTTGTTTGGAGAACCGGACAGTTTAAATGTTCGCGATTTACTTTCATATAAAGTTACTTTTTTCTTTTGTCACCTTCTGCTAGCATGACCAGCTGACCTTCCGTTGGAAAGTCAACGAGTTTGAATCTGGCTGTCATCCGTGAGCTGTAACAGGTGCGGTAAAAACTCACATCCGGTTTTATTTTCTGACGGTTGAATTTTTTCTGTTAGCAGCGTCTTTTTTTTTTTTTTTTAAGACACTCAAGTTAGAATCACTTTCTTGAGACCCTGCTTTCTTTTTTTATTCCGCCGCGCTGAGTCAAGAGATTTTAAGCACACGAGCAGGTTATGTAAAGGCTCCTTAGTTTGCTGACTTCTAGTTTCATGTGTATTTATTTTCCCTTGACGCCGATCTAATACACCACTACAGTGTCCTGTTCCTGTTTGTTTACACCCACCTTCATATACAAATGATCTTTCAATTCTATAGGTTTAATGCAAGCATCCAGTGCGCATTACCATAAACTACACAAAATCACATCCTTTGTAATTCTAATTCAAATGTTTTGGTTTTTTTTAGAAATAAAATTTTGCCTGGATAGTGTTATTAAAAAGACCATGACCCCTCTATCTCAGTACAGGGAATATTGTGAGAGGCTCAGTGTTAGATTCACCTCTTTAATGTCCTCATCCGGCAAGACATGAAGGCCATAGCATTGTTTCTCTAATCCTTTCTTCCTAGCCCTCTCATCCCTTGTTTCTTTTCCCCAGCCGGGGCTGTGAACACATTGCAGTGCCCGAGGGCAGTAGCGTGGACAACCTGTGCTCTCCTCACATGAGTGAGCGGCGAGCGGTCCAGGGATCCGAGCTGGCACGCTCAGCCAAACAGGTGTATGATGGGAAGACGCGGGCTGTGAAGGGTGAATTTTCTTACGTGGAGGTAATGTTGCTTTTGGAGCCAGTCTTGCTGTTTGGACCTGACTCAAGAAGCTTTTACACACATTGCAAACTGACTGTTTTGAATAAAATTGCCTCACGGGTGTAAATGGCATGAATTTTTGATTATGCCATGCCTTTTTCACTTTTCTTAATTCTATTGGTTATAGTCTGTGTGCACTTGAGTCATTGTGCCCACATTTTGAGTTTCATTACCATACTGCTTTACTGCAATTTTTTTCATATTAACATATGTGTGTGTGTGTGTATATATATATATATATATATATATATATATATATATATATATATATATATATATATGTGTGTGTGTGTGTGTATGTGTGTGTGTATAAGGTAATATATATCTTATGCATTAGTTATGCATGTCAACAGATATATTGTTCTTTGGGGCTACAATATTAGAAAGGATACACACTAATGCGACGTCCTTAATAATGTAACACCACACCCTAAACTCAAATACAATATATCTTTGTACTTGGTAAACAATATCCTGTTGTCTACAGATGTCTGACTCTTAATAACATGGTGTAAAAAGCTGAGTTTGTCCCACTCTACACATTGGAATAAAGAAATGACACAGACTCCCTAAGGAGTCACTAAGCCATTGGACATAAATCTCAAGCAGTCCCACTCTTGATGGCTGGACCTTGGGTTACCATAAGAGACCATGCTAGTGGTTATTAAGTGAAAGTTTCCAATCGATAGCTAGGGAGGTGTAATCAGGGAGGGTTTAATTGCACTGGGAGACGACATCTATTCAGGTTATTGCCTCAGCTGTCCAGTGAGGGTTCATTTCCGCTTGGCGCCTATTTCTCTCCTACTCATGAACCCGTCCCGGGCTGTGCATGAGAGCAGAGAAATGGATAAGAATGACCCTAACCTTTGACCCGTTCACCTTTTTAGTGTGAGGTCACCCAACTGGAATAGATTTTTAATTCAATGCATTATAATATCACTATAGCAGACCGATTGCATGCGCAATAACGAAAGGGTACAAAACGACCACTTTATGGGTCTTGTCTCATTTGAAACTATGAGCCCCCGAAGTCTATTAAAACACTTTGTTTTTTTTTAAGATTTACCAATGAATCAGCTAATGGAAATGTAATGTTCTTGGTTTTTAGAAAGGAAAAGATTTACATATGTACCAAAAACCTCAATAACTTGGATTGTCAGTTTATTTACTTCATTCGATACAATTAATAATTGATAATAAAAACAATGCCATAAAATATACAATGCGTAAACCAAACAAACCACATTACTGAGAAAAAAAACTATAGTATATAAAAGAATGCAGTGGTTATATGTGTATTTTTCAAATGCTGCAAATTTTAACTGTCTAAATGCTAAAATACAGCGAGGCAAGACATCCTAGATCCTCTTTACAACTGACCAACATTTTACAAATATCACAGATTGAATGCAAAAACACATCCTTTGTGAACGGTCCCTAAGTCTGTTTCGGACAGATCGAGAAAATCAATGACAAAAACGGATCCCATGGACTGTAGATCTTAGTGACAAACAATATATTGCCTTCCAGAGCCACTTTTTGTAATCTCAGTTCAATGACTGCATCTGCCTCTGTTATTTTTTTTATAGACGCAGTGCAACTAATTATTGTTAGTTCTATATTAACATTTACATTTATTCATTCGCATTTACATGTTAACTGACATGCCATTAATTTGGCTAATCACTTGATAGCCCGAATAAAAAATGTTCAACCTGACTGTCCAAAACAGATAAAAACGTCTCAGCATTTAATCCTTTATCTGTTAGAGAAAGAGTGCCACAAGGAAACTGTGCACCATACGGGACAGTCTGTGAGAACGGGAGCAGTTTTTTGGAGAGGAGCTGATTTGGCCCTGTCTCCCCTGTAAAGGCTGCGGGCTATTAATTTCTAGCTCCATGTGCTGCCTGATCACCAAAAAATTCCACGGGGCGACTTATTGCGGGGCAATTTAGTGCCACCAAATGACACTGATGTGTATGGATGGCTGGTGTCGCGTCAAATCTGGTAGATGTCAGTAAATTGGAACATATGTTGCTTAAACTATAACATCAGGATAATTCTCCCTTTAAGATGGCTCATAAAAGGGCAATTTACGAGCTGAAATTTGAGGTGACGATAACATAGATAATTTTTAATGGAAGGTTAATGTGGGAATCAAAAGATAAAATCCAAACCCTTTGGCCTTTTTGTGAGAGAGCTGTCTACAGCACGGCGGCAAAAAAAGGAAAAAACGTACAAGTATTTTATGCACCGTGGGGTGTTCCCCTTTCATTACGCTTTATAGCTTAAGGCATAAAAATATACTGAATATTTTCATGGACAATAAAATGTAAGATCCATGCATGACAGAGAGAGACTTAAAGGAAAAAAAGAGAAGCTCAGAGAAAGAAAGAGCGAGCAGTCCAGATAAACCAGTGCGCGCAAGGAACTTGTGTTGAAACTGGTCCCCATCACCCAAGATTTAAGATGCCTCTGGAGTGCTGGATTGTGCTGAGGCTCTTTGTAGCGTCTCGTTCTCACCGGTTCTCTCTTAGGGCCCGGGACTGAACAGTTGGCAATTGGCGGGCCATGTTATTCCCAGTGCTGCTCCTTCCTAAATAGGCCACATCAGAGAAAACATGACTTTTCACTATTTTAATAAATGGAGCCCTGTCGTCTTCATTATTAATAGCATCCCAGCGTACTTTTCGGATTCGGTTTGTGCAAAGCTACATGAGTAATTTATATTCACACGCACGTGCGAGACTTTGGCCTCCAGTGTATGTATGCTCACTGTCTTTTCTACTGTCAGATATGTGTAGCAAGATAAAATTTTAATGTTTACCAGGGCATTTCTGACCTCTCTAATCCACCTGGTTATTCGCAAAATCAACCCAGCACAGAGGCACAATTAATCAGCGTACAGTGACCTATCCCATTCAAGCACAACACATACTCTGTGTTTGAACAGCAATTTGAATTGAGAAACAAATATGTACTTTGTCTAAAAATGAATGATTGTGTAGTCCAGTTTTTTTTTTTTTACTTACAAAATAAAGATGTTTCCTTTTAAGGGGTTACAATAAAAGCCAAAGGTATTATACATTTTGATGTACATATAGTCTATAGATCATATATTTATATTATGATGAAAAATCTTTATATTATAAAGATGACATGTTTTGATAAGTAGCTTTTATTTTGTTATTCATGTTACAGCCAAAACAAATTTGTCAAGTATTACCTATAAAATTTTCTACAAATTCAAATGTATTTGCATAGCTTAAAACAATCATGAAATATAATATTTGTCAGAGATCAGTATTATCCGTTCGGCAGTAGTGAATATTATATGTGTCTAGTAGACATAATAAAGTAGACATAATGCATATGTTATCAGATGATTACAAAATAGGGATAGGATTTGACAGTATTGTGTGTTGATTTGTTTGATTTTAATTGTAATATTACAATTGTTTAACATATTTTTTTCTGTAGCATTTCTGTCTCCTGGCTCCTTTTAGTTTAGTTTCATACTGTACAGTACAGTAGACTGCCTCATCCACTAATGCATTTAAAAACACCTATAGATGCAGCTATTGAATCTAATAAGACAAAGCACAGATTTCAGCTCATTCACAGGCAGTGGTAGTGATACTGTGTTCTCTGGCCTACTTTCCCAGACCCCGGGCAGAGAGAGGAGCCCGGCTGTGGGGGCCACAGACACAGGGGCTCACTCACATGTCTAGACCAGCTCTAACACTGCACTGCTGGTCTCTCCATTTCACAAAAAGAGAGAGAACGAGTGTATCAGTGTGGCCCACTGCAGCTGCAAGAAATATGATGTCTTCTCTTTTTTTCTAAGTGCTAAATCCTGTTCTGTTTGTTTTTTTAAACTAAATTCACACGTGAAAAATTCAGCTAGAAATATTAAAGTTTGTATTTATGCTATTCTTTAAACATCGGGGTCAACAAAGTCTGCATTTCTTTGACCAAAAATAAATTTGGTAAAAAATTTAAAAGAATAGAAGAAAAGTTCTCTGTTTTATGAAACATTCAAAATGTAATTTATTCCAGTGAAAGCTGAATTTTCAGTCTTTAGTATTCTTGTCATTTTCAGTGTTGAAACCAGTTGCGCTGCTAAGTATTTTTGTTTTCAAGATTTTTTGACAAACAGAAAATATAAATATAAAATCTTTTTTTAGAAGTATGAATGTCTTTACTGTCACCTTTGATCAAGTTGCTTGCTAAATTAAATTTTTGATTTCAAACCCCAAACCTTTATTAAAGTATTTTTTTTTTTACATAATCTATATATAATTAATATTTATTTCACATTTTTGTCTTGTGTAACATTTTTCTCAAAACCTTTAATATGAATTAATTAATAATAAGAACATTGAGCCTGTAATCAATAAAATATCAACATGTTTTGATTGCCTACGTAACAAGTTTTTTTTCCTGAAATCAGTGATTTGATTATTCTTTTCACTCCGTTTAGTAGTGCAAATGAAATTCGCTCCCAAAAAGTTGTGTTTTGTACTTAAGGATAAAAGTCTTTATATGGTAATGCCTCGTTTACTATAACCTTTTATCTTGTGATGTTGTGAAAACTTGCTTCCCAAACATAGTGTTAGTTAAACTATATTACTTTAGTTGTCTAGAATGTCTAGCGTAAATAGACGGTTTAAAAGAACAAGCCTTTCTTCCATTAACAATGTTACAATTTATTCTGGAAGGCGGAAGAAGACCCTTGGTCACATTCAGACACTGGACCGAAAGAGAAGAGGCATTCAGTCATGATGGTTGAGATATGGGAGCTTGAATATTGCATGACCTACAAGGAGAAGGCAAAGACAATTTGAGCAAGAGAGGGAAGGAGGGGTGGATGGATGGAGGAGAGCGAGAGGAGCTTTGGTGTAGGGGCTGAAGAGAAGGAAAAAGAGGAGGAGGAGGAGGATAGGGAACAGATGGCTGTGGCCCCCGTCTCTTCAGCACAACAGACGGGGGCCGCAAGATGGCGAGAGCACTCGCAAGAGTCAGCTGCGTTCTGGGAGAATATGCGACGTCTAGCAGGCAGCTTCAGTTTTAATAACTGTCTAAAAAAAAGGTAGAGTTAATCAGAGTGAGGGACATGCAGACGCAATCCTCAGGATGGTGTATGAACATGCACGTCCGCGTACACATGTTCTCACTCATGCTTCTGAAGTGACATCTTCACGGGGTGAAGACAAATGATAATGCAGCGGCACTGAGAGACACAAAAGTTTCCTGTCAAAGTCAAACCGCAGAAGCTCCTTTGTCAAAGACACCCTTCTTTACAGTATCACAGCCAGCACTTAAGAGTAACTAAATCTATATTTGTGTACAGTATCAAATGCCTGGCTTTAATTAACACTTAGTTGTTTTGTGTTCATTTATATTTGGTGAATTATGACAAAAGTGACGCATCTGAACTTTTTTTTTTTTTGTTGTAAATTACGCAATGTAAATTAAGGAGATAAGCATAAATAATCAAGATCAAACTGAAATTGTGATATAACTTATTGCTGTTATCATATATATGTTGGAATTTAAATTTTACAGTTGTACTAAATGAAAAGCTATTATTATTATTATTATTATTATTATTATTTATTTTTATGATTGAATTCTCTTTATTTTACAGTATTATATTATAATAGTAATATTATGTTTTTATTTAATAATAAAAACAATACATATGACGATGATGATGATGATTATACAGTGGTTTTAAATATTACATCAGTTTTTATTTTAAAAAAGCACAATTATTTGACAAAAATATATATATATATATATTTGAAAAAGTTTTTTTGAAAGTATTTGAAACCTTTGCTAACATGCAGGTGTAGAATGTCCTACAAACTTAGCATATTAACAAATTAAAATGCATCTTTTGAACCAGAGTGTGCATAATAAAACTTTTTTAGCAATTGCTTGCAATGATCCTGCAAAACAAATACTTGCATTGCAGTATAATCGTTTATCTTCCTGGTTTCTTTGCAAAAGTGATTTAATTGTGGCTAACTTTTTCGCAAAAGTTGTAAGGAGACAATTTTATTGACAACAGTTATCCATGAAACTAAGCCTTGCCTTTTCTATATGCTTTAATTATGTCATCGTTCGGACATAGGGAACAGCTTTATTGCCAGAGGTCAGAGGTATCAAATAGAACATCTCACACCTATAACCTACCCTTAATTAAAATGATATGTTCAAGACCAACAAGCATGCTAATTCAGGTATGTCCTACTTTGCTAAATGACATTAGGCGCGCGTTTCTGCATTTATATGCGCACACGTGATCGCGCTCGGCTTCAAACTGTCTTTAAACAGCGGTACTTTTGAAGAATGACTGGTCAAAGTTCCAAAACCTTGGCATTTCATCATCATGTTAATTAAACATCATTATGATACACCAATCGTTAACATAAATTCCCTGTACAGAAATTGTTGAATAATTAAAAATTCCTTTGAAAAGCATTTGATAAATTAGCCTCTGGTGTTGCTAATGTCCAATCCATATTTTACATCTCACTGATAAAAAAGAACAGTCAGCGCAACTACTAATTGAGGTTTAATTAGTATGTTAATGTATGCACGGTGTCTGCGATGATGTAAGAACGAGAAGAGAGCAAAGAATGATGAGGAGGAGAGGTACGAGGTGGTTTTGCAACATGCTTTTCCTCCATTTCTCTCTTTCTTTCTTTCTTTCTTTCTTTCTGCCGCTGTCAGTCTAAGGTTTTTTCGCCAACCACAAGGGCAACTCAAAACACCTTTGCTTTCAGATTCAATCACAATCTCGGCTTCTTCAACAGTTAATAGAATAATGAATACTAATGTAAATCAACCAGCAGGGCCTGCAAGCAAGTGGAAGCTAGCATACGGAGATTTCTCAATTCCCAAATGGAGACCTTTTTATATTCAAGGGTCCTGATAGTTGGCGTAATCAATGACGGCATCTAAGTGGTACTCTTTCTCTCTCTTCATCTCTCCTCCTCTCTTTCCTCTCTTACTGTGCTCTTTGCAAAGGGCAAAGGACCAGAGCGAGAGAATCATGCATCTTTGGGAATAAAAATTAATAAAATCATAGGATGTCAAAGTGTGCTGGAAAAATGGTGCCCGCTAATGGATTTTCAAACGAAAACAGCTTTTATGCAATCAATCTTTTGGCGCGGGGACCAATTATTTAAGTAATTGTTCATTGCAAATGCTACATGAATTTGCCCATTTGACGTCATTTCAAGTAAACATCTTTTTCTGTCATAAGGGCTGTGAGAGGTCTCTCATTAACTCTTTAGAGCCCGGCCTCTCTGCCTGCTCACAGAATAAATCATTCAGCTGCTTTTAATATAATCAACTCACTTTATATCACATCAGCAGCTCAATGTGAAATGTTTAACCTGCCTTTGTTTTTATCAAAAAAAAAAAGTGAATACGGGGCGTCAGAATCTTTCATTGTCTGTGTTGTCATATTCATGACACATTCACCTTAATACTGTGATTAACAGCAGGAATGCATATTTTAATACATGAACCACAAACTGTATCATGTCCTGACTATATTGATACCCCCTGTTAGCATGCCCTGACCTTACTGTCTTGTTAGTAAACTCTCTCTGTAATGAGTATTAAGGTTCCCGCCCAATGTATTTTCAGGTGTCTCCAATTAGGAGACTTGTATATCATGTATTGTCTGCTGAAATGCAAGAGCTATACTATATGTTAGGCAAACGCAAAAACTGTATGTTTCTAAGACAAAGAATAACATGTGTGCATTAGTGTTCTCTTTTTTTTTGTTTGTGCTCAGCTGCTGTCAGCCTCCAAGGTAACCTTACGTTTAACTGTTGTGCGGAGGTGGCTTCGCCAGATGTTCCTGTTTTGATGGGAAGGGAGGATGAAGAAACAGCTGTCTGTACAGATAAGGAAAAAAAAGGGAAAACCTGTGCTTTTACTTTCTATAGGTTCTCTGAAGCAAAGCGTACCTCATTCTGAAGAAAATCGTACGTTATATAGATCACTGCTATGGTAACTTGTTGGAACACATATTGTTTGATTCTACGCACTTTATATAGCAGGTCAGTGGAATAGCAACCAGTAAAAAAAAAAATGGAGTATGAAACATATACTTATACATATATGGCGCCTTATTCTTGGTCCGAATAAAACAATCCTGTCTCTTTGAATTTAAATCTATAGTTATACACTCCGGCTATTAAAAACTTAAATAAACTTGATAAAGTAGGAAGGACAGGTCCACCGCGTCCCCTGCTCGATCTACACCTATTATATGCCGTTATATTATTTTAGCTTGGACTGTGCAAACCAGTAAGCAGTAATCCTAAAGTAAAACTATCGCTAGTGGCTAGCTACTTATAGAAAATCAATTTTCAGTGAAGGTCATGTTTTGCAATTAATATTCACGTGCAAAGCTGATAAATTTGAGATCATTATGACACCATTGCAACTGGTACAATTTTGTAAATCATCGATATTCCACATTTCAGTGTTATGTGGTATTGATTTTGTGTAACAAGATCAATATACAAGTTGTTAGTATTGGATAATTTACATTTTAGGCACAATATTGTCAATTACTAGTGACAGGAAGATCTGATAATTTTCCTGAGTCTTGTTCAGCAATAGCGACAGTCTTTTTTAAAATGGTTTTATCGCCATGCTTTTTTTTTTGGCACAGTTCTCACTCAGATAGGGCACAGTTATATTACTGTATAACTATTAATCACAACGCTTATGCGCTCAGTATACTCCTAATTACTGCTTACTACTAGTTAGTAAGGTAGTGGTTAAGTTTTTATTAAATTGTGACTGTAAAAATTGAAATAATTAATAATTGCAATAATAGCATTTTGCACTTTTAGATCATTTGTAAAACAAATAATATGCAATATAAAACAGTGAAAATATTCCAAAATAGTATTACATAAAAATGCTATTATTTCTATTGCACAAAAATAAAATGCTAACATTTACATTTACATTAAGATTTTTTTCTATTTCACTTTTCTAATATGAATTTTTGCCATTTTCAAACCCTAAAATCTTTTATTTTGTGCATTTTATTTTGGAATTCACAGCATTCCTTAAACAGTACCCAGATGACATACACCTTCTGGCGAGATTATCAAGTGTGAATTCAACAGATACTTCAATGTCCCATAAGGCCAGGGGTGAGGATTTTTGAATGGCACTAAAGTGACGGTGGGTCACATGACAATAACAGCATGACAAAGTTGTACGTAATGTTGCCACTGTCATACTACATAGAACATTCTTTTTAACAGCTGCAAATACTAACTTGTTCAAAAGATGTATGAGAATATGCTGTTTTAGACACAGCCAGTCACTTAATTCCTAAATAGATCATAAAAAGTACATTTCCTTAATGTACTTAAAGTGCTCTATTTTCACACACTAATTTTGTACTAAAAAATGATTCTTAAGAAAAACTTAAAGGAATAGTTCAGCCAAAAAAATTTAAATTACCCCATGATTTACTCTCTCACAAATACAAATACAGCCGTTGCTGGAAGTCAGTGATTTAAATGATAATTCTCAAAATATAAATATTTTTGTTACAAAAACCCATCAATCTGCTTCAGAAGTCATATGTAATGTATTTAGTTACCACTTGTACGTAAACTTGAACCCATCTTTCATACACCAGTACACTCAAGTGGTGACTAAATATATTTTTTTAACATACAGTGATAGCATGTTAAATGCGCATTTTAGTTTGTATTCATGTTGTCCCAAAATTGCACAGTTGAGTACACTTAGTTGATCTTAAATTTATCTAAGAAGTACTAAAGAATCATTAGTATATTAAGTACAAAATAGAGCACTTTAAGTGCATTATGGATTTTTACCTAAGGGGTTTGTTTAATGCTTTCCAGTTACAAATTTTGTAATATTTCCTTTGAAGATTTTATATGCGATGGCCAAATACAACTAATCCAACTAAATCCAACTAATATCTGTTTATCTAATACAATAGGTTCATGGTTTTATGTGCAAGAGGCCGTTTCTATGGCAACCTGCACAAACCGCGGATGAGATAAGGCCAGAAACGGGCCCCGTGGGAGTCGTTAGGCATCTGTCTCCCCACCACACCCCTTCTCCATCCTGTCTCCCTTCAGACCTCAGCTGGGGAGGAGCAGCCACGCAGACAACGCTTAGCTAACAAATTGCGGGCGTGTCTCCTCTCTACTGCTGCCATCACCTTCCTATTGGGTTAATCAAACATTCGCTCCCAGCTCCCTTACAGCTCGCTGACCAGGAAGTGAGCGCGGAGACGGGTTGCCGTGCTGTCCCGGCATCAGAATTTGGGACTGACGGACACTTTTAGCAAGGAGACGCACCATCAATTGTCCTGCTCCATTACAGTCACACTGTCTCAGTCAAGCTCCATTGCTCATGGAGTTAGACCTCCACAGCATAATTCCCCCATGAAGTGTGTGGTGTTACACGTCGGAGGGCAGGCAAGAGGCCTGTCAGAGGCAAGGTTCATCAGAGCGCTGTGATTAGACATTTGCAGGTATCTGCAAGGGGCACTCATGCTCCACTGGGTCTCAATGCACCTTCCCTTCTCAATATGTTCCAATCAAGACGCTTTTCTATTCTGCCTTTCTGAAAAGCAGACAGATAAGAGCGAAACCCGTGTGTGTTCCCCGCGTGAACGATTCCATTTAACTAATGCAATGACGAGCAACAAAAGATCAAGTGTCCTGAGCAGTGGTAAAAATAGGCTTGTTGAAATGGATGATGATGACCATTCAAAGGCCGCTATCTTCCATTGCTGTCATACAGGAGCGTGTAGAGAGTAGTTTTTCATTAACTCTGACAAGCCTTTTTATGTGTATCCTCATTAAAGGGAGTATGGATTCATTACCAGGCTTGTCTTTTTGATGAAAGTCGACCACCCATTGTTCTTAACGTCTACGCTATGGAGACGCAGCTCCCGTGTCTCGGTGCAAGTGAATGAAAAAATTAATTCCTCCCCCACCCCTGTTTCATTAAAAGATGTAACTCGATCATTTTATTTTCCTGGCGCTTTTCAAGTTTAAATTAGTCTGAATCTTGGTCCAGTGCTCTGTGTAGACGAAGCGCTATCTGCACACTTTACCCATCAAGATTGAATTATTCCTGCAGATTCGCCATTGTTGAGGCTTGACAGTTGACGATGGTTTGATTCTGCAGACTGATATTCCTCAGTGCAATTAAAAGTTTTTTTTTCCTTTCTAATGCAGACAATGCATTATTTGTTTTGCTGTTTATTAAAGTCTTACACATTTTAATTAGCTGTCATGCTAGTCTCTCAGGTTGTTCACTGTACAGTGAGAATTAGTTTCTATTTAATGATCAGGACTTCATGGCTGTGTGGTTTATAAGGAACATCAGTAAGTCATTTTTAATTGAGATGAGGCAATACTGTAGTCGCTGTAAACAAGTAATGAACTGTAGCATGTCATCCTTGGAAATTTGAAAAGGCAAGCTAATTTCTCAAGACAGATTATGAATGATTTAAATCTCCTCGTTGCCTCTGAACACCTTCTACAAAAATGTGGTCAATGTCCTAAAAGATGCTGGGTAAATTGCTACAAGTACAGTTTAATTGGAAATAGTGAAACACGAGAGAGCTGGAGTATTTCAGAATATAATTAAAATTATGATCATGAGTTTTAAAGAAAGCTTACAATGCTCTAAGAAAATAGAAAAAGACAACATTACTGTGAAGATTATTCTGCTTGGTTTGGAGCAAGTCCTTTTTCCTAGTTAAAAGTGCTAAAAATATAATTTTAGGAAAAAGGTAATTATTTCATAATTAGAAAAATATACAAAAAAATATGAGAAGAAATAGAGAGCACTGCTCAAATGTGGTTATAGGGTATTGCATTGCAAGTGTTTTTGATGATTTTAACTAAATTAATCAATAAATGAACTAATTGTGTTTAAAATCTTGCAAACTTACATTGGAGTTTAAATATATATGAAAATGACAAAAATGATTGAACAACTATGTATATCTTGAATAGGCTGCATACTATAATATTACTCAGAAAACCTTGCAAAAACATATGCATATGACATTTAAATAAGAATTCTTAAAAGACAAGTTAGACTCAATCATATTCAGCCCCTTAGGATACATCCTACACACTTTATGTGTATGTAGGAAACATTATAAACATCCTTTATAATATCATCTGACGCGGATCACATGCCTGTCATGGTTTAAAGTGACTATCTGCATATAATCAAGAGAACGGACAATTTCTGAGTTATATCCACAGTGCTCACTGGGTGATACGTTAAAAACATTGCTGTGTTTTAAGAGCACATCCCTGACCACTACAGATAGATGGGGGGTCTGAAAGACAATAACAGATCCATCACATCCTCCTGCTGCTTTTTCAGCCTCATTGGCTGTAGTGTGTACATAAACCCTGGTTGAAACGCTGCTGTCCATCAAGAAAACGGCACATTATTTTCCTACGATGCACTCCTGCTAACACGCTCCATTCATTTTCAAAATACCCTGTTTTACGAAGTCTCCGCCTGCCCTGAGAAAGCACGATGATTGTCCTGACAAAGACCTGCGGTTTTACTGGATTATCATTATTTATTTTAGACATTGGAAAGCATTTTATCTCGAGTGCAGCGTAGTGAGGATGGAAGTTTTAGGAATATTATGCTTTCATTGAAACACATTTCAGCCATTTTCTGTACTGTTTTCCTTTCTTTGCTTTGTGGTACTAAAATAATAAGGTTTTACACCAGTTAATAGATAATCGATCTGCAACATACTCATGGACTTTTTAACATGAATGTTTAGCCAGCCTCATCATTTTAGAATAAATTCTGAATGAATGTATAAAATGAGTGTATATTTTTTACTTTTTTTCGTTTTGCTAGTTCATTGTAAACTGACGCGACAAAATTAGCCACTTTATTAACGCTCCATTAAAATAAAATATATCATCATGCAATTATTATTATTGATGCTGCAATTAATGCTGCTTTAAAATAATTATATTAAATATAATCATCATCATCATTATTATTAATAGCACTAATAATAATAAAGATGAAACATGTCTCACTGTAGGACATGCAGACTTCCCAAAAAGTATTTTATGTCTGTAGTAGTAAATAAAAATGTACATTGTTTAGTAAGTTATATCATTTCATTGAGCTGACACTTTGGTTGATGTTAATCCATCACTGAATGACACAAAGTGAGAGAAAAACATAAGTACACATAAACCAAACTCTGCCTGCCTCAACTGTGAATCAACACATTCTCTCTCTCTGTCTCACACACACACACACACACACACATGCAAAGCACCAAGGCTGCCTTACACCTCTCTAGTCCCCACCTAGCGGTTTAGGGGCCAGGCAGAGGCAGGCAGCCTTGTTTTAGAAACAGATGATAAATAAATCAAAGTGCACTAAGCACTGCTTCCACATGGCAATCGGCCTCCTTCATAGCGTCTGCACCTCATCAATCACGCCATTGTTCGCCTGAAAGGCGAGCCTTGTAAATGTCATCTCCACTCAAACCCAAGGAGAGGCGAATCAGAATGCACCCACTGAAGAGGGTCTCTCTCTCCTCTTTTCTCTCTTGCTCTATCTCACACATATTTATTTTTTTAATTGAGTAGTGTAATTAAAGTAAAAACCTGGCTGGACTGCCTTTGACAGGACAGATGAAGACCCTTTAATAGGGCTATGAAACATATTTGTTAAAAGGATGAGGCAATATGCGGGCATATGATTGGTTGCCCTTTATGTGTCAGGAGTTTTCTTTTTATGATTAAACCCAATGAAACAGGGTCCTTGTATTCAATTACACAAAAACTTGAAAGAGATGCCAGTGGAAGAATGAAGCATAATTGTTTTTATTACATAATGGTAATCAAAAAGATGTTGTTTTAGATTGCAGCTTGTTCTCATTGATTATCTACTCACTTTGAGTCTGTTTAGCTACATTTGTGGATTTTTTTCTGCTTATGCCAACCCAATTAAGAAATGTCAGTTGTATTGGGGATTGAAATTTGAAGAATAACGCCATGCTCTGATTTCACAGGATCCTTATGCGGTGTTCATTGCATCCTACGCACTGAAAGCACAGGAAAGAAGTTTAATTCACCTGACAGTACTTGTGCAGATTATGAGTTTCAGGTATGATGACAAAATACATCTGTGTAAAAAGTAAATAATCACTGTATAATAAATAACATGACTTGAGCACTACTTTCAAAAGTTAGCAATTAGTCATTTTTTTCTTTTTGAAAGAAATGAAAACTTATATTCAGCCAGTGTACATTACATTTATCAAAAGGGAAAGTAACATATTTTAATGTATATTTTAAATGAATGGCGTTTTTGAACTTTGTATTCATGTGAAAATAGTTTTATGGTTTTTAAAAATATGCAGCAAAACACTGATAATATTTATTGAATTATTAATTCAGCTTTACTTCATCACACAAACAAAAACAACAATACTATTGATTATTATTATTATTTATTTATTTTAATATATGTTTGATCAAGTAAATGCAGCCTTGGTGAAAACTTCTTTCAAAAACATAAAGGCTTGTGTGGAATTTATAATTAACATATTAAGAATAATTAACTTAAATTCTTAAACCTCATGCATTCAATGGTAGTATTAAGTGTGTTTACTTATGAAAATAAATGTGATTTTATTGTTAATAAATTTAAATGAATCATCATCGTACATTTAAACTTAAATCTACCTAGAAATTGCAGTAAAAGTCACTGAATAAAGAGTACATTTCTTTTTCCGCTTCCTCTAAAGTGATATATAATTATGTGAAGTGCCCTTCAAAATGAGCATTTTGCCTACCTTTGATTGAAATTTCACTTCAGATGAAACCCTGTGAAGCTGATTGAAAGTACCCTGAGATGACATAGTATACAGATCATTAGAAGAAGAAAACAGGTCAGTTTCTGTTAGCACATGTTTTCAATTCCATTTCATTTAACTCTGTTTGTGCACTCGTGGTTGAGCTCAGGTTTCATGGTGCATCACCCTCCACGATTATCATCAACGCCTGCTATTTTAATCCACAAACCCCATTACTCCTTTCTGATGCGCCCATGTTAGTAACATAAGCCACTAGGAGAGGTGCTGCTCATCGTGGGCGACCCTCTAGAGATATGAACTCTGAGACCCCTCACGGCGGATCAATAGGACAGGGGTGCAGAAATAAATCATGATGTTCAACTGCTGTCTGTCAAGCAGCCGCATCCATGCACACACAGACAGCACTCAGTTTTATGGCGGTGCTCAGTGTTATTGCAATCTTTTGATAGCTGCAGCTAGTTTATCTGATTGCCAGAACACCTCACTTTCTTTCTCCTCTCACGCCTGTGATGCAAAAGTCTGCTAAACTGGAGCAAGAAGCTTTAAAGTGATTTACGGAGTCTGTCAATAACACCGGCGCCATCATAGCCTGTTGTGAATATGGAAGCCATCTTTACATTTCAGAATAATAACGTGTCCATAGGGGAACACAGAAAAACAATGGTAGATATCCATCAGGAGCGATTTTTTTCCACTGATCACTTGATGGTTTCTTTGCACGGCTCCAGACGTGAAATAAAAGGCAGGCGAACGATACGCCGCTGCTAGCAGCAGGGCAGACCCCATCAAAAGCAAGAGTGGCACACACACTGAATGAACACGCCAGCTACCTTTGGCTTTTTTTTTAAATGAAACGGCATAAAGGGCTCTCTGCCACTCGCCTTGCGCGCTGGCAGCCGCCACCAATTGCGTTGGAAAATCTATTTTGAGTGAGCGCGGCTCCTCCCTTTCACCCCCGGTCCCCTCTTCCTTCCCTTCAAATCAAAAGGAAGAAAAGAGTGACTGCTGGACTGACATCAATCAAAGCCGGGACGCGCTGGCGGCCAGGAACAGAGGAGGACGGGGTCCAGAGTTCACAGGTTAAAGCAGGCGATGGAGGGAGGAGGGAAGAAACGAGGGGAGGGGTGGACGGAGGGAAATCGGGCAGCTTGTGCCTGACTTCCGATATCTCCACATTGTAAAAAGTGCTGAGGAGAGAGAGAGAGAGAGAGAGAGAGAGAGGAGGTAGCCCTCCTGTATTCGCCTCTGCCCTCATTAATCTTCATGCCATCTTCTTTACCTAGTCATGTAGAACTGCTCGATAGAGGGTCAGAGTAATGGGAAGGCCCGATGCCAATTACTAGGTTAATATAGTGTTCAGCCCCACTGCAACAAAGGAATGAGATCTTGAGGATATCTGGGTGCAGGGGAGCAATGCATAGCATTATGAAAGAAAAAAAAGAAGAATAGGGAGAGGTTGACAGAAAATAGGACGTTACTCTCCATTTTTTTGTGATAACTAAACAATACCAAACTCAGGATTTCAGGGCTAATGTGATGTAGAGGTTCTTCATTCATTCTTTCGTTTCTGTTAGAGGCATCATTTTTAGGGTTAAAATGCAATTATGTAAAGCGCTTTTATATATTAAAAACCAACACAAACACATGTTGACATATCAGTGAGTGGTGAGTTTGCAAGTTAGTACCATCTTTACCTTCTGACTGACCAAGACTTTAACTGCACAATATCATCCGTCGACAAGTATTACAAATAGTAATATTGGGGAATATTATTGCAATTTAAAATAGCTTTTCAATTTTAATGTATTTTAAAATGTAGTTTATTCCTGTGATGGCTGAATTTTAATATCACATGATCCTTCAGAAATCATTCTCTTATGCTAATTTAGTGCATATTAAAATAAAAAAATGATAAAACAGTTACAATTATTATGCTGCTTAATTTTTTTTTATGTGGAAACTATTAAAGGAATCTTTTAAAATAATGTTTATTTTATATATAAATCTTTTGTAACATTAGAAATATATTTGTTATCAAATTAGGTAAATTTAAATTTAATTTAAATTTAATCCTTTGCTGATTCATTTTCTTTTTCTTTTTTAATATATATATATATATATATATATATATTAAGATTCAGTATATGTTTAGGTCCTGTGAATAAACTGTAATAAACTGTAAATGTCCTATGTTGTGACAAATTAATTTAAAAAAGTTTTTCTCTTTTTCATCTCTGTCTCGTATCCTCTCCTCATCACTTCACTTGAGGGATTTTATGGAGTGATCCTCTTTGTAATGAGTGCTGCCAGATGTAGCGCTGTTGTAAAGTGCAGTTATTTAATTCCAGGTGATTAAAATCGGCCTGGCTAAGACTGGCCAGACTCATGGGCCCGAGGTTTTGTTTAGGGACAAACTCTATATTAAATGTCCTATAACAGAACTGTCACACCATCACTGTGCAGATGCTTTGGGAGAGAGACAACAAGTCTTGATTCAGTCCTTATACTGTCTTCACTACAAAGTAATACCTGTGCTCTTTCTCTCTTTTTTCCTTTCTCTCTGCGCTTTAGTTTTGATGCTTGAAGAGCCTGACAAGGGCCAACAGGACATCTCTACCTGCTGACGCCACGCCAAACTCCCGCTGTCCTTCAGTGTTGTCGCCCTCAGCGGCTCAGTAGGTGCTGCTTTTGCGTTACACGTGCAAACAAACTACATTTATTTAATATAGCTATTAGCTCATTTCCAGCAAGTTATAAAACTGTTTGTAAAAAAGAAAAAACAGAAACACAAATGAGATCTATTTAATATCTCAGTTGTTTCTTTCTTGGAAAATTAGATTAAAAGAGATTTTCTACCATAGATAATAAATAGATAAAACCATAAATAATCATAGATTATAAACCATAGATAATCTCTTTTTTCTTCTTTAATTTTACACAAGAAACTAAGGCAAAATAGAGACCAGTATTCAAATGTTTTTTTTTTTAAATATGCTTTTTTATACTCACAATTCTGTGTTTAATTGGTTGAAAACTGTGATAGTGACATACTCTACCTGTTCTCATAAAATGATGTACCTCTGTACACTTCTTGTGCAACACCCTTTTACATGCCTTACTGCACGTTTCACTGCAGTTTCAAAAAGAAGTGGCATTAAAACACAGGCTCAGTATGTGAACCCTGGCACATTTTCAGTACATTGGTATAGGTATGTTTTGCGGCAGTTCACAATGAAAATATCCTCGGACTGTTGTTAAAAGTTAATGCTCTATCATGTTGGAAATATGCCCTACACCAAAACCAACCCTTAAACCTACCCGATAGTGTTAACAAAAAAACTGATATAAAAACGATATAAAAATAATTTTGTGTCTCACTAAAAAGTGCACCAAGGTGTGTTTTTTGCCATGAGACTAGGTAGGACATACTGTATAATTACAATTTAAAATAACTGTTTTCTTTATAATATGTATTCCAGTAATGGCAAAGTACAAAATACAGCAGCTCACATCTTCAAAACCTAATATGATGATTCGCTGCTCAAGAAGTATTTCTTTTTATTATTAATGTTAAAAACAGCTGTGCTGTTTAATATAACCTTGACACATTTTTCAGGATTTTTGATTACAGTATTTATTTAAAATAGGAATTTTGTGTAACATTATAAATGTCACGTTTTTCATCAATTCATTTACTCTGAATAATTTGAAAACTAAAACTTACTGACCCCAAACTTTTTTGAATGGAAGTGTACATATATGTCTTAGCGCCCTAATGTGCAATGAAATAATATACACATTTCATTTACTCTTCCAGACAAAGATCAGGCAATAATAAGCTCTTGACAGGAGGAGACTGTGTGAGGAAACAGCTTTACATTCAGTGGGTTGTGAGCGGGTTGGCTGATAAGCAGCATTTTGTCTGAAATGATAAGGCCGGGAAAGCAAACATATTACAGGGCTCGAATTTCTGTATCTATCGCTTCTCAATACCACATGTCCAATAATTCATTCATTTGTAGCGTAGGGGAGGATGCCGCTCCATCCGCATACACATACATCGCGCTGATAAGAGATCTGGAGGCAGAATTGGTAATACAGAGTGAATGGGACACTGTTTGAGCTGATTAAATGAATCTGACTCTCTGCCTGGATACAAGTAGTGGCGGCCCAAAAGAAAGAGGGGAAAAGAGGATGATTTTGGTGATATGCACAATTTCATACGACATGTGGCAGCTGCGTAGAGAGCTGGTAGAGACGGCCGTCCCTCTCTGACCTCTGTGTCATAGATAACGGGGACACTCACAATAGCCAAACGCATCATTACAGACTTGAATAGAATAATGATTGATCTATTTCAGGTGATGGCTTTGACGGTTACATTTCGGGCCAGGGATGTCAAGAGAAGATATATATGAATCAAACATTTCATTAAAACATAAGCTGAATTGAATGAGTCTTACAGTGATAAGATCCATCATTATGCTTTCTTAATATAGGGTGATTTCCAAATGCTGGATTTGCACCTTGAAGGGCAATATGAAAACTAACATAAGGCTGATCCATATGAGAGCGAGCAACCAAATCCCTTCATAAAGGACCCTTGCACAAAAATTACATATGATTGAATTTCATTATATATATACACACAATCACTACCATTCATAAATCTAGGGCCATTAAGTTAATAGTTTTATGAAGCAATGAATTACTGAATTAAATTGGACTAAAAATTGACTAGAATAAATTTTATTTAATGTTTGTAATTTATACTAATAATATATATATATATATATATATATATATATATATATATATATATATATATATATATATATATATATATAAGTAAAGCTATTAATAATAATAATAATAATAATACATGGACTGATTATAATTGTAAAAATTCTATATGTTTTTCCCTTTAAATGTATTACGGACTGACAGTATGCATTTTGAAAAGCAATTAAATGAAAGATACAAATATTTATCTTCAGTGTTTGATGCTTCAAATTTGCCATATCAAGAACTATACTTTTTCTATGAGAAATAAACGTAAGAGAGCACACATCTGAGCCAGCTGTGGCCTTTGTTAGATCTACTCATGATTAGCTAGAGTTTAAAATGGGTGTGGAAGTGTCATTCAATTACAAATGCCGGAGCAGGCAGGGATCACTGCAAATATCAAGAACACTGTTCTGAATGAGTGTAATGAGGTACTCTGAACTCTGAGCTATCATTATGGACAGACCGATCTGAACGACACAATTTGTATGATCTATATTTCATAAAACAGTGAGTTTTATTCTAAGTAAATTAACTTAACTAAGTATCAAGACTATGGTAAACATATTACAATATCTCTTGCAAACACTTTTTTATTTTGTAACGACTACTAATCAATATTTTGCAGCAGCTTATTTTAAGATTTCATCTTTTTTAGCTTAGAAATAAATATATTTTCATACTGTTTTTCGCGTGTTTTGAAATTCTAATTCAAGCATGGCAATACATTCTCCGCTTTCATCTTTTCACCAGTCTACCATTCCATTACAGAAAAACACCGGGAGCAAAAAGGTTACCTTCTCCACAGAAACATGTAAACAGACTGAAAGGTCATCAAACAGAGCCCCAGCTGCAGCGCCCATCTCTAGCGGAGGAGGAATTTAAAAAAGAAAGGTTGTGAGGAAAAGTGGCTGGCCCTTTCAAAAGCACAGAACAGGACAAGAAGGGTAAGTGGAAGAAAGAGAAGCAGAGCGCACACGCTTTCTTCTATAACCCCCTCCATAAGTCTCCTGCAACTCAATTGGGTGAATTAGAATAGCAAGCATATATCAATGTGTGGACTAACCTTGTTTACCTCTGGGTCTCAATGCCTGGGCCGCTGTTTTGTTGTGGTGTAACAACACTAAAAAGCATTTCAGGTTGTTCACGGTCAAGTCAGGTAAAAAAAAAAAGGGTTCAGATGAGTTTGATACTCCAGAATGAAATAACATGCTAGATGCCTAATGTTGGTGAAGTTAACGTAGATGTACTGTACAAACATTAAGAAGATGGTCACTTACATGGCGTGTTTAAACGCAATTCCCATGCTCCTAATGTACCATTGGGATTAACTCAGCGACGACAGAGTAATATAATGCCGCTTATTTCAAATGACGCTAGTGACATGGATTAGAGCAATAGAAACAGAAGAGGAATATAAACCAGAGATGACACACTCAAAATGGCTGCTGATTTATCGCCGTGGTGAGTTTGGTACTGGGTCAATGTATATTAGCGCAACAAATCTGGGTCCATTTAGCAAGGAGATGCTCATACATACATCACCAGTTTCAGCCCAAGCCAAGGTCACAACTCATTGCATCAATCTTTTCAGCAGAGGCTACTCCACACAAGGGCAGGTTTGTAACTGTCGCCACGGTAATAGAATCTTTTTTTCCTCTGCTTCATCTTTTCTCTTATCATGAAATATATATTCAACTTCTCCTCTTTCCTCATTCTCTTTCTATTGCATTTTATCTTTAAAACATTCGGTGAACTCCTATTCTTTTCCTCCGCTGGACACGTGCCTGGAGGATCGTGAGATTTTAACGCTTTCATTTCTGGCCCTGTCAGGGGCTTTTATAAAAAGAACAGTCCTTCTACAAATAGCCTTGACCTCATGAAATATCTTGATAGGTTTTTCCTATGAACGCATTGGAAAATTAAATATGTGTGTGTATTTATATAAATTTATGTACAAAACTTTTTGTATGTATATACCTATTTTATACAGTGCATTTATGTTGTGTTGTGTTGTGTGTGTGCACTTGTGTGTGCATTATATATATATATATATATATATATATATATATATATATATATATATATATATATAATATGTATGTTTTAAATATGGATACAGTAAGAACTGTTAAAATCAAATCAGCATGTTAGAATGATTTCTGAATTAAATTTGGAATTTATAAAATTCAGCTTTTCTTCAAAGTTGAATACATTACATTTTAAAAATATATTCCAACTAGTTACAATAACAGTTATTTTAAATTGTTATATATATTACAGCATCACTCTTTTACTGTATATTAATTTAACAAATGCAGCCTTTGTGAGCACAGGAGAGGTCTTTTTCAATAACATTAAATGATCTGAATTAACATTTAAAAATGTAATGTAGCAAATATAAGGCATGACTCACTGACTTATATCTTTATAGAAATTATTCATATACATTTAAAAGGGGTTGCAAGGTGTAAAAATGTCTGGGAATCCATGAGGATTCCAAAATCTAAGTTTTCTTTATTTGACTGACATTTTCCACCTTTTGCCACTCTACATGTAGATAAACAATACTTCATTATGCTTTTTTGCGATTAAGTTTTTTCAGACATAGTTCTTATTCATCCTCCTCACTGAAAAGAGAAGCCAAGACATTCTTCCAAAATGCATCTTTGTGTCTTCTTACAGAATCAAGACTTAAGCTAACAGAGTAAACAATGCCAGAATTTCCATTTTTGGTTAAATCAACTCTTTTGAAAGGAAAAATGTGGAATGAGCATGAACATTTTTCTAAAGCATCTACAGTACTTCCACTGGAATCCTTAAGATACATTTATTTTGGAGTGACCATGCCGTGTCAATATTTCACAGTCAGGATTACTTCATGCAAAAGTGCATGAGGCTTTATGGAAGATTAATACTTCAAAATCCACTCACTCATAGGAGTAATTTTATGTGTACCAGTCCATTTGTGTGAGAGGGGGAGAAAAGAGAGAGAGAGAGTGAGAGAAGTGAGTAAATATATAAATAAATAAAAGCAACCTCTTTTTAATTGATGAACTTGACCTGTTTTTCCTTTTGATGCCAATTTTTCATTTGATCTATAAAAATATGCTTGAGTGACATTATGTGACAAAGCATCTAACTGTACTGTGAGAGTAAATAAGAATAATTTATGCTGGTTGGGATTGTGGGCAGAGTGGGCCAAGTGAATCAGCAAGGCACGTTAAATATAACTAGGTGCATTGATGAGGTGGAGAGGCCGTAGACAGCAGGATTGGGCTGTAAAGGGAGTAGAGGCGGAAGCATTGACACTGTTACTCCCATTCTCAGCATAAACAAAACAGAGGACACTAGTGGCTAATCTTGGCATCAAAACCTGTGAATGAAGAATGAATTGGTAGTTGAGTATGTTATTATAGGAGACGAATGACTCTTTAAACTAGCTTTGATTAACAACAATAGAAAAAAAGATTGCAAAATCTTTCTTTAATATAAAAGACAGTAAGTGATTCAAATTTCTATTATATTATTTTAATATATTTTAAATTTACCGGGTCTACAAATGTGGCAGCTTAGCCCAATTTTTTTCCCCTAAAATTCATAAACGGTCAAATTTAAATAAATTAAGAACTAAGCATTTCTTCTTATTTCCTCTGCAGTAATACAGAATCATATCACATTCACAATCCCAGTTGTTCCTTAGGGGTTGTATGGATTCATTGATCTTCTCCCCTTCAGTCTCATTGTGTGTGTGTGTGTGTGTGTGTGTGTGTGTGTGTGTGTGTGCGCAGGTAAGTGCTAAAGGCAGTGCGCCTGTGCGCTGGCATGTCTCATCACAGGAAAGCCCCTCTGATAAAGTCCATCATGGAGAGGCTTCTGACAAATATGTCGAGTGTGGCGAAGACATGACAGCTGGGCCAGTCAAGGCCCAGGCACTGGGAGAAACATTTGTTGGCCACGAGTTTCTGCTTAGGCAGGACTGTGTGTGGCAAACTTAGTCAGCCTTTTCCAATGTTAACAAAAAGGTGTAAGTTAAGAAGTAGATGTTTGAGTCAAAAAGTGTCATTACAAGAAAATTGTAATCATGTGAGCCTGAACTGTCAATCCCACAAAAACTATCCAGAGCACCCTTTAAAGAATAGTTCATCCAAAAATAAATAAATGTACCCCCGTCAGGCCTGCAAGTGAAGCACACACTGTCTTCAATCTGTTCCAACAAAGAAACTAATTTGTCCTGAGGGTAAGTAAATTTTCATCTTTTTTCATTTTTTGGAGAACTAT